>NC_056630.2:19963599-20271432 GCF_002870075.4 Lactuca sativa | reverse complement strand
AAATTCAATTGAGTTCGCAAGCATTTCTCAAAATAAGCCATAAATTTTAAAAGCGAAAGCAGTCGTTTTTCCTAAAGTCCAAACTATACCTAATCAAGTCTTTCAAACTAACAGAGTGGACAAAAATCAAATTGTTGAACTGACGTCCATCGTCAACGATGATAACAAACATGGTTGCGATGAGTACTTTTGGTCAGCTCCAATAGACAATGCAGATGAAACGAAGGGTCTATCAGAAATGACCTCTTGGAAGGTTGTGACATCCCCAAAATCTCGGCCAGAAAAGACCGATTTTCATTTATGCTTTTAAATATTTTCAGAGTAAATCCTTTTGATTTGAAAGAGTTGCGGAATTTGTTCCCAAAAACAAAACATGATAAAACATTGTTTACCGAAGCATTTCATAAAAGAAATGTATTTTCATTATAATCAAAACTCGGGGTGTCATGTTCCGATACAGACCAATAAGCATAAACGAATACATTACAAGTCATATAGCAAATATAAACATATGCAGACTTGTAAACAAAACAACTTGATGGTTCATCCATCTCATGCCCTTCCGCCACTACCTGTAATACAATTTAAAACTGAGTGGGTCAGGCTTGGGAGCCTGGTGAGCATATAGGGTTTTCAACCCACAATAAATATCATATTTAGTTTTCACCAACCAACAATAACCCAATTACCCATTCCCGTTATTCTCACTTTAATGTCCCTAAAACAACTAACATAAGGGACCTAGTCTAAGAATATTTCATCGGGGCGACAACACATGCTTCGGGGGTACCTCAGCAATATAAGTCAAATAAGGCAACCATGAGGGGGATGGAGTACAGCGAATGAACACCCAAGTTCATTAACACCTACAGGTGGCGAACCTGCTAATGTTTCCACAAGACTGTCTAGAATAGCCAGTGGTCGTCATCTAAACTCCGCTAGATGACTCAATCAAACAACAACGAGGCCTCTCATCTGTTTATTACACACCAACTGTCTACCCATGTTCTACCCAACATATTAGTAGATAAAAATATACATTTGTATACATAGTTTAAAGAAAACCTGTATAGCATGCTTTAATCAACACATATATCACATAACAGATGAGGCACACACACACATAACACATATCTCATAAAGAAATAAGCAGATCTATAAGATAGAAGAGAGTGAATACACATTCACACATAACACAACCAAATATATACACATAGCACGTATTTTTATATAAAATACTTCGTATTATTGTATTAGAAGAAATAACTACACACTCACTTGATCAGAAGATGATCGGACAGCACTACGGCTTATAGAAGTAGTATTCCTCAGCAGATCTGGAAGATCTTCTCGAAAATCGAACTTCTCGCGGGCAGAGCTTCGACTCGGGAACCGCACTTTTCGGGATCTTCGGGATCTCGGGACTTGCCTCGGGGCTAGAGTATGATACCGGGACTTCGGGGTAGCTTCGGGGGTTTTTGCACAGAGCTTCGACACGAAAACGAGAGGGAATTGGCAAAAATACCCGGAACCCTCGCATCCTATTTATAGGAGGCTGGAGCCTCGGAGTACGCGGGGCGTACTGCGTTACGCGGGGCGTACTGCCCAAAACGTCATTGCTTACGTATCCGAAGTGCTCGAGTGCGAGTGTCGACATCCCTCGGAGTACGCGGGGCGTACCTCGGATCATACGAACTCCGTTTTCGACGTTCTTTATATCCACGCGAAGGTGAGACCACGCTCTACGACTTTCGTTTAGACTCCGTCGGCTAATTTTGACTTTATTTTTATTAATTATTTTTAATAGGCCGGGACAGAAACTTTCGTTATAAATTCATAACTTCTTCGTTTGACGTCCGTTCTCGCCTAACTTTTTATCGTTTCAATACCAACAATGAGATCTTCGATTCTCATTTAGATTGCTTCGGCTAACAACCGATCGATCTCAAATCGAGTAAAACAGGTTGTATATCGCTAAGCCGGAACTTCGATAAATCATAACTTCCTCATACGAAGTTAGATTTGGGCGTTCTATATATATTCGGAAATCTCGTTTCAACTACTACGACATTAACCAAATATATTAAGTTTATTTTACACTTAAATTTTGACGCTTATTTTTATTCTTAATTAATCAAACCACATAATTAAGCAATTAAGCACAAAACACATAATACTCAAATAATACACTTTTATTATTTCAAAACGGGTTACAAAGGTTAACCTAGACTATTATATTGCTAAAAGTGGCAAGCCCGGAAACACAGGCGTTACAATTCTCCCCACCTTAGAATGATTCGGTCAACAATTGCCTCTGGTTCTTCAATCAACCTTTTGTTCTCATCAATTCTCAATTCAGAAATTGGAATTATATCGGGAACTTCTCCCGTGAACTTCCTCAAATAACACACATGAAAGGTGTTGTGAATTCCATTCAGTTCTTCGGGTAATTCGAGCTTGTAAGCTTGATTCCCAATCCTCTGAAGGACTTTAAACGGTCCAATAAACCTTGGACTCAACTTTCCCCTTTTACCAAATCTTATAAGTCCCTTCCACGGCGAGACTTTAAGCAAAACCGAATCTCCAATTTCAAAAGTCATCGGTCTTCGCTTCTTGTCAGCATAGCTCTTTTGACGATCTTGAGCTGCTAACATTCTTTCCCTAATTATTTTCAACTTTTCAGCAGTTTGATGAACCAACTCCGGTCCCATAAACTGCTTTTCCCCAGCCTCAAGCCAACAAGACGGCGTACGACACTTCTGTCCATACAAGGCTTGATAAGGTGCCATCTTAATGCTCGAGTGAAAACTATTATTATAGGAAAATTCTACCAACGGTAAATGTTCATCCCAATTACCTAGGAATTCCAAGGTACATGCTCTCAGCATATCTTCAAGTGTTTGTATTGTTCTTTCACTCTGACCATCAGTCTGCGGATGGTAAGCTGTGCTTAAACATAACTTGGTACCCATTTCCTCTTGTAGACTTTTCCAAAACCTTGAGGTGAAACGGCTATCACGATCCGATACAATCGTTAACGGAACACCGTGAAGCCTCACAATTTCCTTCACGTAAGAATTTGCAAGCTTCTCCATAGACCATTTCTCCCTGGCCGCTATGAAATGCGCACTCTTAGTGAATCGATCAACGACCACCCAAATCATGTCGTGACCATTCTTTGTTCTGGGCAGTTTAGTGACAAAATCCATAGCAATGTCTTCCCACTTACCCATAGGCACAGGCAAAGGTTCTAAACTCCCGTACGGTTTCTGATGTTGTGTCTTGACTCTCGCACAAGTCACACACTCAGCCACATACTTTGCAACATCAAGCTTCATTGTCGGCCACCAGTAGTAGGGTTTCAGGTCCCTATACATTTTAGTGCTACCCGGATGAATCGAGTACATGGTCTTGTGAGCTTCTTCCATCAGAAGATCCCTAATTCCTCCTGACTTAGGTACCCAAATACGATCTTGGAATACCTTCAGTCCATGACCGTTAGTACCAAACACCAACGTTTTACCCAAACGTTCCTCCTTTCGGTCATTTTTCTCAGAAGATTCCTCTTGAGCTTTCTTTATACTTTCCACAATAGTCGAGACAACTTCAATTCTCAACGCTCTTGGCCTCTTCCTTTCAAGATTGACCTTCCGACTGAGAGCATCAGCAACAACATTAGCTTTACCGGGGTGGTAAAGTATCTCGCAGTCGTAGTCTTTAAGTAATTCTAGCCAGCGTCGTTGCCTCATATTCAATTCTTTCTGATTAAAGAGGTATTGGAGACTCTTATGATCAGTGAAAAGTTTGCACTTCGTGCCATAGAGGTAATGCCTCCATATTTTCAGAGCGAAAACTACTGCTGCCAACTCCAAATCATGAGTCGGGTAATTCTTTTCATGCTCTTTCAGCTGTCGAGACGCATATGCTATCACCTTTTCTCTTTGGGTCAAAACACAACCCAATCCAACACCAGACGCATCGCTAAAAACAGCGAAGTCTTCAACTCCATCGGGTAGAGAAAGTATCGGTGCCTCGCATAGCTTCTTCTTTAACTTCTCGAATGCTTCTTTATGCTTCTCACTCCAAGCATAAGTAGCTCCTTTGTGGGTCAAAGCTGTCAATGGAGTAGCAATCGAAGAAAAGCCTTGGATAAACCTGCGGTAATATCTGGCTAATCCTAAAAAGCTTCGAATCTCTGTGGGACTTTTCGGTTGTTCCCACTTCATCACAGCTTCGATCTTCGCTGGATCAACCATTATCCCTTCTTGGTTGACCACGTGACCCAAGAATTGGACTTCACGAATCCAAAAATCACATTTGGAGAACTTTGCATACAACTTCTCCTTCTTCAAGACTTCTAACACTTCTCGCAAGTGTCTGCCATGCTCCTCCTGGCTTTTCGAGTAGATCAGAATGTCGTCTATGAACACTATCACGGATTTATCAAGGAAAGGATTACAAACCCTATTCATCAAATCCATGAACGCTGCTGGAGTATTAGTTAGTCCAAACGACATAACCAAGAACTCGTAGTGTCCATATCTAGTTCTGAATGCAGTCTTCTCGATATCTTGCTCTCTTACTTTTAGCTGATGATATCCTGACCTAAGATCGATCTTCGAGAAATAGCTCGAACCTTGCAATTGATCAAACAGGTCATCAATCCTTGGCAACGGATACCTATTCTTTATTGTTGCCTTGTTCAGCTCTCTGTAATCGATGCACATTCTCATACTTCCATCTTTCTTCTTTACAAATAACACCGGAGCTCCCCAGGGCGATGAACTAGGTCTAATGAAACCTTTGTCCAATAACTCCTGAAGTTGTATCATCAGCTCCTTCATCTCCGTCGGTGCTAATCGATATGGTGCTTTTGCAATTGGCGTGGTTCCTGGTAACAAGTCTATTCTGAACTCCACTTGTCTATCAGGTGGTAATCCAGGAAGATCCTCGGGGAACACTTCCGGAAAATACACACCACTGGAATGCTCTGCATCACCTTCTTTTCCTTCTTAGCATCAATCACAAATGCTAAATATGATGTACATCCCTTGGTCAAACACATTCTGGATTTCATTAGAGAAATGATCCCAGAATTCACTCGTCGTTTGTCCCCATACACCATAAACGAATCTTTTCCAGGCGGGTTTACTTTAACTATCTTCTTCTTGCACAAAATTTCGGCATCATTGGCGCTAAGCCAATCCATTCCCAAGACGATGTCGAAACCATTTAGCTCGATAGGCAATAATTCCTCGAGAAACTTATTTCCATTAAGGTCGATCAAGACGTTTTTCATACGATGACTAACAGGTACAAACTTGCCACTAGCTACTTCGACTAATAAAGCATCATCTAGTCTATCAATAGGCAAAGCTAGCTTTCTACCAAACTCATGCGAAATAAAGGAGTAGTTGGCTCCAGAATCAAACAATATATGAGCAGGTAATTCGTTTACGAGAAAGGTACCTGAAGCGACATCAGCTTCATCTTTAGCAGCCTCAAGTGTCATCTGGAAGGCTCTCGCCTTCGGCTTTGGTGGAATGTTGGGCCTAGCTGCCTCCTTCTTCTTCGGACAGTCTTTCAAAATATGCCCCTCTTCATTACAACCGAAACACATCCTTTTGTTGTTCGGACATTCATTGGCAAAATGTCCCACCTTCCCACACTTGTAGCAGGTCACATCCTCGCTACATTTCCCAAAGTGCTTTTTCTTACACTTATCACACCACTTCGCTTCGCCTCCTTTTCCTCCAAACTTTTTCGAATCAGATTTCGAAAATTTGCTTCTTTTACCGGAACCAGATGTTCCCTCAAACTTTCTTTTCTCACCAACCTCAACCTTGTCGGTGGTTCTTCCCTTTATCATGTTCTCCACAGACTTGGCAGCCCAGATAGCTGCCTCTAGAGTAAGTGCCTGACGTACCGGCACCTCGTACTCCCATGGAAGTCCCTTCGCATACCGATCCACCTTTGTCAGCTCGTCTGGAACGATACGCAAGGCAAACTCCATCTTATCGGTGAAGTTATTGGTGTATTCATCAACTGACATGCTACCTTTCGTCAATGTCAAAAACTTATTCTCCAACTCCAACAGATTTTGAGCCGAACAAAACTTGCGCTTGAACTGCACCAAGAATTCTGCCCATGTCAATTGCAGTGGCTCATTAGGGCTCAAAGTCTTCCCTAGAGTGTTCCACCAACGAACAGCTCCACCTCGGAATTGACGCACGACATAGATAGTCTGCAATTTACCTCTACAGCCACATGTCATAAAGGCTAACTCCATTTCGGAGATCCAATCCATAACCCCAATCGGATCCTCCTTTCCATTGAAGGTCGATGGTTTGCAAGTCAAAAAGTCCTTGTACTTGCATCCCATTCCATCAATCCTTCCTTCATGGTTATCTTGCCTAACTATCGGTGGGTTGGCTTGACCAATAGACCCACTGAAGTTTCCTCCTTCTGAGTGCCCTTCATTCAGTTCAGGCTCTTCCACACGAATCGACAGTTCTTCACGATTTTGTTGAAGCAACCGTCTAGTTTCATCCATCTGACGATCCAACATCGTCTGAATCATCAATTGCACACCAGCCATGGTTATTGGCTCTGGTGCTGCTGCTACGAAGGTATTGGCTCAATCACTGGTGGTTGATTCCTGTTTTCGTCAGCATTTCCAACTCCACTTCTTGTTCTCACCATTTTGATCTACACACCGAATAAGGTGAAATTAGATCCTCAATCATGATAGATATTCAAATCATCCTTATCGCTCCGAAACGTTTACATGCTAGTTCTAATATCGTAGATGTACGCTTAGAATCCTACACACATAAGGTTTCTAGATCCGGTCGGCAACAGACCATAGATCCGAACAAATAATATCATATATGGCAACATATAACATTTAGCACATAACGCATTTTAGGCAACTTTCCTAAAATAAACTAGTGCTCGTGTCTAAAACTTAACAGACACGCATCTCAAAACTTCACTTAGCATTCTAAGTTTAAGTCTAGAAATCCAACAAATTCCTAGTTCGCTTAAACTAATGCTCTGATACCAACTGTGACATCCCCAAAATCTCGGCCAGAAAAGACCGATTTTCATTTATGCTTTTAAATATTTTCAGAGTAAATCCTTTTGATTTGAAAGAGTTGCGGAATTTGTTCCCAAAAACAAAACATGATAAAACATTGTTTACCGAAGCATTTCATAAAAGAAATGTATTTTCATTATAATCAAAACTCGGGGTGTCATGTTCCGATACAGACCAATAAGCATAAACGAATACATTACAAGTCATATAGCAAATATAAACATATGCAGACTTGTAAACAAAACAACTTGATGGTTCATCCATCTCATGCCCTTCCGCCACTACCTGTAATACAATTTAAAACTGAGTGGGTCAGGCTTGGGAGCCTGGTGAGCATATAGGGTTTTCAACCCACAATAAATATCATATTTAGTTTTCACCAACCAACAATAACCCAATTACCCATTCCCGTTATTCTCACTTTAATGTCCCTAACACAACTAACATAAGGGACCTAGTCTAAGAATATTTCATCGGGGCGACAACACATGCTTCGGGGGTACCTCAGCAATATAAGTCAAATAAGGCAACCATGAGGGGGATGGAGTACAGCGAATGAACACCCAAGTTCATTAACACCTACAGGTGGCGAACCTGCTAATGTTTCCACAAGACTGTCTAGAATAGCCAGTGGTCGTCATCTAAACTCCGCTAGATGACTCAATCAAACAACAACGAGGCCTCTCATCTGTTTATTACACACCAACTGTCTACCCATGTTCTACCCAACATATTAGTAGATAAAAATATACATTTGTATACATAGTTTAAAGAAAACCTGTATAGCATGCTTTAATCAACACATATATCACATAACAGATGAGGCACACACACACATAACACATATCTCATAAAGAAATAAGCAGATCTATAAGATAGAAGAGAGTGAATACACATTCACACATAACACAACCAAATATATACACATAGCACGTATTTTTATATAAAATACTTCGTATTATTGTATTAGAAGAAATAACTACACACTCACTTGATCAGAAGATGATCGGACAACACTACGGCTTATAGAAGTAGTATTCCTCAGCAGATCTGGAAGATCTTCTCGAAAATCGAACTTCTCGCGGGCAGAGCTTCGACTCGGGAACCGCACTTTTCGGGATCTTCGGGATCTCGGGACTTGCCTCGGGGCTAGAGTATGATACCGGGACTTCGGGGTAGCTTCGGGGGTTTTTGCACAGAGCTTCGACACGAAAACGAGAGGGAATTGGCAAAAATACCCGGAACCCTCGCATCCTATTTATAGGAGGCTGGAGCCTCGGAGTACGCGGGGCGTACTGCGTTACGCGGGGCGTACTGCCCAAAACGTCATTGCTTACGTATCCGAAGTGCTCGAGTGCGAGTGTCGACATCCCTCGGAGTACGCGGGGCGTACTCGAGTACGCGGGGCGTACCTCGGATCAGATCGGTGACTCCTTCGGATAATGCTTCCGAATTTTGAATTAAAAATAAATACAAAATGATTAATAAACTTCGGAAATTCATAACTTCTTCATACGAACTCCGTTTTCGACGTTCTTTATATCCACGCGAAGGTGAGACCACGCTCTACGACTTTCGTTTAGACTCCGTCGGCTAATTTTGACTTTATTTTTATTAATTATTTTTAATAGGCCGGGACAGAAACTTTTGTTATAAATTCATAACTTCTTCGTTTGACGTCCGTTCTCGCCTAACTTTTTATCGTTTCAATACCAACAATGAGATCTTCGATTCTCATTTAGATTGCTTCGGCTAACAACCGATCGATCTCAAATCGAGTAAAACAGGCTGTATATCGCTATACCGGAACTTCGATAAATCATAACTTCCTCATACGAAGTTAGATTTGGGCGTTCTATATATATTCGGAAATCTCGTTTCAACTACTACGACATTAACCAAATATATTAAGTTTATTTTACACTTAAATTTTGACGCTTATTTTTATTCTTAATTAATCAAACCACATAATTAAGCAATTAAGCACAAAACACATAATACTCAAATAATACACTTTTATTATTTCAAAACGGGTTACAAAGGTTAACCTAGACTATTATATTGCTAAAAGTGGCAAGCCCGGAAACACAGGCGTTACAAAGGTGAAAGGAAGATATATGGCAGAACTACTAAACAATCACTCTAGGTTTGAGAAAGGAAGTCCAAGTGGAACAAAGGATGTTCAAAGCGAACCTCAGTTAGTGAAAGACAAACCTCATGCAAGAAAGACAGAACTCAAGGCAAACATTCATAAGTTCTCAGAGCAACTTGCAGCTCAAAAATGTTGAAGTAATATGAGATATCAAAGAAATCTCAATGAAAGGAAGCAATTTTGGCAATCACAAAATCCCAACTATGTTCGCAATGAAATTTTTTCCAATCGAAATGCGAAAGCTCGCTCACATGCAAACCCCAGTCAATGTTCACACTATCACTCTTGCAATACGTAGGAATCCAAAAGGAACTTTGTTCAAAACCTTCTTTTTCAAAGAAACCTATGGAGAAACCAAAACCTCATCAGTCACAACCCACCAAACCTTCATCCAAAGATGTTAAAGGAAATGGAAAGTTAGTTTCGGATTCTGATGCTCTTACCAACAGATCGACTACTAACTCAAAGAAAGTTGAGAAAGAGTTCGTAAAGAATAAAAATCAAAATAAAAAAAAACAATCTTTTCCAAAAGAAACAAACGCAAAAGATAAAATAAAAGTTTTCACTATAACAAAGAAAGATAAAACCACATTAGTTAAATGTACTTATATGGTTGATCTTGGAATTACTTTTCCATGTTCTGTAAAAGGCTCACAAGGACCCAAGTAACTTTGGGTTCCTAAATCTGCTTGATTTTCGCAAGTAATACGTGATGGGTAATTTAACTCTGAATGGTACATCGACAGTGGTTGCTCATGTCACATGACTCGAAGGAAGGAGGAATTGCAAGAATTTTGTGCTCTCAAAGATGGTGGAAATTTGAAATATGGAAAAAACTCTTTTGGAAGGATTAAATGTTATGGGATGATAACGAATGGAGATTTTTCGATTCATAAGGTGGTGTATGTAGAGGGTTTATAGCACAACCTCATAAGTGTTTCACAGTTGGTTGTGGGGACAGACTTAAAAGTCTCATTTGATGACGAAGGATCTAAAATCATAGAAAAGAAGAGGAAAGCAATTCTTCTAAAGTCAAAGTACAAAGGTGAAATGTATCCTTTAAATTTGAATCCAATACGAGGGAAGCCTGCAATTTGCTTGCTTACGAAAGCTCACTCAGACGATAGCAAGCTATGGCATAGAAGACTTTCGCACCTCAACCTCAAAGACATCAACAAACTTGTTCTTGGTGATCATGTGCAAGGGCTTCCTCTTTTAAGATTCAACAAGGATCATTTATGTGTAGCTTGTGAAATAGGGGAGCAAAGCAGAAAAAGTCATCCAATGTTAGTAAACACGAAAGTCATCGAACCTCTAGAACTTCTACATGAAAGTGTCGGTGGTAGTAAGTATATTCTTGTAATAGTTGATGATTTTTCACGTTCCACTTGGGTGTACTTTCTTAAATAGAAATCTGAAGCCACACCAAAACTCAAGGACTTCATAAAGCATATTAAGCTTAAATTGTGAAAGCTGGTTCGCAATATTCACAACGACAATGGGCTGGAATTTAAAAACCAAGTGTTTGAAGAATTTCTTGCTGAAAAGAGAGTCTCACACAACTTTTCTGCTCCATACACTCCACAACAGAATGATGTAGTTGAAAGACAAAACCGCTCCTTGTGCGAAGCTACAAGAACCATGCTGTCATTCGCATGCATACCTCTTTATTTATGGGCGGATGCATCGCAACTGCATGCTTTACCCAAAACAGATCCATCTTGAATAATCGATTTTCTATCACTCTTTATGAAATCATCAATAATCGTAAACCAAACGTTAAGTTTTTCCATGTATTTGGTTCCAGGTGTTTCATCTTCAAATCCAAGGAACAACGAAAGAAATTCAATGCGAAAGATGACAAGGGTATCTTTTTAGGATATTCGCTGACTTCTAAGGCATATAGGGTTCTTAACAAACGATTCAAAAAGATGGAAGAAACCTACTATGTCACGTTTGAAGTCAACTACTTGAAGAGGATTCATTCGAATGAGAATCAAACGAAGGAAATCTTTCATAAGCCAAGTCCAGCCACGATTCCTCTAGCCAACTTGTATGAGGAATTTATGTTACTTTTTGATGAGCCGGAGAAGGCTATTTCATCCGAATCAAAAGCAAATGACAACAAAGATGACGAATTGATGAAAATAATGAACAATGTTGCGTAGGACTTGCCACAACAGCCACCACGTGCGAACATCTCTCAAGATACGAATACTACATTCCAGGGGGAGAATTCTGACTCCAATGCACGTTCTCAGGGGGAGCACTCTACACCACAAGATACAAACATTCCATCGCAGGGGGAGGATTCTACTTCGTCTTTCACTTCCGAACCACCCTCTGATAAAAATAACTCACCACCAACAATGGCTCATTAACCTCCATTCGTAGGAAATACTTCAATTCCTGGTGAAGAGGACTTCTCGTGATTCGAAGGGGAGAATAAAAATGCGAATGATGATAGGATCATTGATGTAACTAACAGCTAGTAGACCAGACATTATGTTTTCCATTTGTTAATGTGCTAGGTTCCAAGCAAATCCTTGCAAACCTCACATGGTGTCCGTCAAGAATATCTTCAGATACTTGAAACGAACCTCATCGCTTGGCATATGGTATCGTGCGAACTCAGGCTTCTTCGTACAAGCGTTTTCGGATGCTAACCTTGGGGGATGTGGATTAGATAGAAAGAGCACAACTGGAGGATGCTAATTTCTCGATGACAAACTTGTCAGTTGGCAATCCAAGAAGCAAACGTGTGTATCCCTGTCAACAGCTGAAGTTGAGTATATAGATGCTGCCTCATGTACATCCCAGGTCATTTGGATTCAAATCCAACTTCGTGATTATGGCTTAAGCATGAAACGAATCCCACTATACTGTGACTCCAAGAGTGTCATTCGTATTTGTCACAACCCAGTGCAACACATAAAGACGAAACACATAACACTGAGGTATCATTTCATTAAGGATCAAGTCGAAGATGGCACCATTCAAATTCACTTCGTAAGATCCTTTGATCAGTTAGCTGACATATTCACAAAAGCCTTTCCTGAAACTACCTTCAGTAGAATTCTTCAAGGCCTAGGAATGATGGAAGCTGAAATCTATTCCGGAACAACTTTCGCCTACATAATGATTACACAGGGAATCGGTGCGAACGTTCGTAGTAATTCGTAGTCCACTGTTCATTCGCAGTCTACTTTAACACTACGAATCGGTGCGAACGCTTGCAGTAATTCGCAGTCAACTGTTCATTCGTGGTTTGGATTTTCCAATATCCTTTTGTACTTTATGTATATTATTTCTTATATTTATTTCGTTTTCAATCTTTTCTGTTTTTAATTCTTTTTCAGAAAATCTCAAAATACAAAAATATTTTATTTGTGTTTATTTTTACTTCTTTTATTTTCACAAATCTCAAAAACACCAAAAATATCTTAAGAAGATCATGGAGGCACATATACATATCATATCTCAATTCCTATGATGGGGCAGGTATAAATCTCTTTATCTATGTATTATCTAAGTTTCCCTAGAAGCATGCTGCTGCATGTTGCCCGAAGCCTTAATCGACTCGAAGTGAAGCCTTAATGAACCGATTCTACTAATCGTTTCTTCCCAACCAGGCTGTTAAATTCACATTAGTCATGAGCTACGTTACTGTTCTCACTTGGAGTTAAGAGTTATCTGCTTGGTCACTTTCGCATAGCAGATGTACTTTCACTTCTTTGGAACCACCTTCTCACTATTCCACTGCCTTCACACACATGAATGCAACCCTTGAGACTCTCAGCAATACCACTAAGGTTGATGGTTACGCAACATTTGTGCTAATGATCTTAGCTTTGTCCACCATGAACTGAGTGAAACCCAAAATCCAACAAGCTGAAATGAATTGACGGTGAACAATTAAACGTTCAAGATTTTCACCATGGAATTAACAAAAGCCACTTTTGTGGTTTGTACCATGAAATCTCTTTTTCTTTTGCGAGATCTTTATGACGTGTTCTTATCCCAAGACACTTCCCATAAGGTGCAGTTTTTTTTTTTTTGAGATTTTAGAATTTAATCTTGTCACCAGAATAATTCAAAACCTACTCGTTCAACTGACTACACTGGTCACACGAGTACTTTGCTCAAATCTTGGACTTATGTCAAGTTTCATAGTTTGGATGAAGATGAAGCCACCGTGTAAGCCTACTAAAAGATGCCTTTCAATGTTTCTTATCAAACACTTGATTGTATTTCAACGGGAAACCACACAGACACTTCTTAGTGTCTTTTGACTTCGAAGGAATAGATCTATGCCCGGGATCCACGATTTTGTGTCTTTAGTTAGACATCACAAAATCTCACATAAAAGTGTTGTTTTATTTCTTTATCTTTGACACTCTTGCACGAAAATCTTTGTGATTTTCAAAAAGTCTGGTTCGTAGCACTTACGTTTATTTTCAGGTTCGCAGTTCAACTTATGTTCTCTTAAAATGAAATTCATATTCATAAGAGACTGGCGAACTAAAACTGCGAAAGGGGCAATGCTGACGTGACAATTCCTGTCGGTAAGAATTCAAATGGGCGCGTGAAATTTTGAATGGACATCTACTTTACCGCCGTGTGACACATGGGTCTGACATCTACAGTTGTCAAATCGTGTTTTTTCAGGCGACGTTTCAGTAACCGATGTATTCTCTCTCCAAAATTCTCTCACAAATCAAACAATATATAAGGATTTTGACGACTCTTCATCCTTTACCACTCACAAATCTTCTCAAATATTTTTGGCGATCATAGCAATCTCCTGTTCATCTTCTTCTTTCTCAAGCTTCAACAATGGCGGGCTCCTCTGAAAATGTCTTTGTTCAAGATCAAACTGCATACTCCTCCCTACTGGCTATCAAGCAACATCAGAACTTGGTGATCGATCTCGAGCCGTGCAAGTACGACAGTTTTATGCTTCCAATCGTTGAATGTCTCAAGTATTCTCCATTGACTGTTACACTCACCAAGATGGAGAATGTTCTGATATTGACTAAAGCTTACTCTTTTGCCAATTATATCAAGGAAGAAAAGAGGATTACTTTTGAAATCCACAACCACACAACTTCCATAAAAAAATCGATTATGTTCACTTCCAAGGCTTCCACAGATAGACGACATGAACAACCTTGAAACAATGTCTAGTACGACCCTTCTAGATATGTTTTACCAAATTGGCTACAAAGAAATCCTAAGCATTGTATCGAAGTTCAGGAAGCCAAATATGCCTCCTCAATGGAATGGTCTTTTTACTTTACTATTCAAAGGTTTTTCTGAAAGAGTGATTGGGTCCGACTGTGCCAATACGATGGTCATGGCGATTCTCTATGGTCTCTACACAGGTTTGAATGTCAATTATGGGTCCGTTCTATGGGCTCAGGTTATTCAAAGCACCCTCTCTACCACACGTCACAGTGAAATCTCCTGTGCATGTTTTTGGACCATCATTATCCAAAGGTCCATTGAAAAGCTTAAGATCCCACTGATGCAAGATTCGATGATGGCTTCAATCTCTACCTTTCACACCACTGGTATTATCATTTCTGATACTTTAAAGTTCTCTTTCATTGGCTTAATTCCAGAGGCAATGTTTCGTGATGTGTCTGTGTCTAGCAAAATCTTGGAGGGATACAGGAAACTGACTACTTCAGGGTTTCGTCCCTTAACTCCAGAAATACAAGGAATTATAGCTGAGGCAGACAAACCCAAGAAAGGGGGACAAAAAGGTGCGAAGAAGGGAGAAAAGAAAACAACTAATAAGGAAGGTCCTTCAACAGCTGCGAAACCGCCTACAAAGCAAAATGCGAAAACTGCTCCTTCTACCGCTTCTCCAAAAAAGAGAAAGCAACCTTCTCGCAAACGCAAGTCCCCCACTCCAACCGAAAGTGAAATTTCGGAGTTTGAACCTCAATCAGATGGTCTTAATGAACAAGAACCACCAATTTGCAACGAGGAGGAAGAGTCTGCTTGCAACGAAGATGCGACATCAAATCCTGCGGTAACCCAAACTCAGAATTGTTAGTCCCGAAAACTATGGATCCAATTCAGTAATCAATGAAGAAAATAGAAATCAAAATGAAGCGTAGAAGGAGTAGAAAAGAGATAACATCAAGCATGCACACATCTATATCATAAATTTCAAGTACACCTTGAGAAGTACACACACTGCACTGTTTAGCAACAAGTACAATCTGACACAAATCAGCTCCTATAAATAGTATCCCCACCAACACATGAGTGTGCAGCCACACACACGTGTGCGGCCGCACACACGTGTGAGGCTGCACACATACATCAAGTTTAAATTACTACACTGCTATACAAACACCGCCACCCTAATCAGATCTATACAAAATTAATGCCTAGCTCAAACCACAATATTATGGACTTTCAATCTCCCCCTTGGTTTGAAGCTAGCATAGTCTTGATCCTCATTTTCTCTTTTTAATAAGTCGATTTGATCTCGGAGAAATTTAATAGTAGTTTCACAAGATGGAGTACATGAAATTTTATTTACCGGAATTGATGCGGAACTCATTTTTTTCCTTTTTAATTTTTTTTTAAATTGCCCTTTGACTTAAAAATCGAGAAAGTCAACCTTCAAATTCAAATTTAAAAAATCAAACTTAAAAAGTCAAACTTAAAAGTCAAACTTAAAAGTCAAACCGAAAGGCTAAATTTGAAAATCTAAAAATTAAACAAAAAATTCAAAGTGTAAAGTCAAAGGTCAAACTTAAAAGTCAAAAGCCCAATTTTAAAGTAAAAAGTCAAAAATTAAAAACTAAAGTTTTTGGGTTGAAAATGTAATTTAAAAATAAAGAAATTGATTTTTGGGTTAAAGATATAAAAAAAATGCGAAAGAAGGGTCGAAATAAAGACGCCTTATGAATTAAATTGGGAAGGATTGTATCAACATGCAGCCTAGAAGAGTTGGAAGGGGTGCTGGTTGAGTTGGGAGGAGACCCGAGATTGATCCCTAGCACCTCCAAAAATCCGCTCCCCTTTTTTTATCTGTAAACAATCTTGCTGTGAATACTATATCATTTAAATTTCGAAAAATGGGAACAAAGGACTTGTTAGTCCAACTGGTAATATGCGCCTTTTCTCAACTAGTGGACCCCGGTTCGATCCCCAGCTCCCTCTACTCTGTTTCCTATTTTTTTTCTATTTTTTTATATGAGGCCATCCACCAAGCCGTCTTCTCTAGCCGCACACCGAGCCACGTCGAGCCGCACACTCCGAGCCGCACACCTTCAACAGATTCGCGAAAAAACGACGTTTTTCACCCTTTTTGCTTCAAAACTCGATCAAAAACTCGTTTTTATGAAAATGAAAAGAAGAAACCCCCCCTTATTTTTCATAGATCTATCAAAAAACGGAATTATCTTTTAAAAATAAGAACAAATAAGCTCCAGATCTGACAAAATTGACTGATACAATGCAAGCTCTGATACCAATTGTTAGTCCCAAAACTATGGATCCAATTTAGTAATCAATGAAGCAAATAACAATCAAAATGAAGTGTAGAAGGAGTAGAAAAGAGATAACGTCAAGCATGCACACATCTATATCATAAATGGCAAGTATACCTTGAGAAGTACACACACTGCACTATTCAGCAACAAGTACAATCTGACACAAATCAGCTCCTATAAATAGTATCCCCACCAGCACACGAGTGTGCAGCCATACACGCGTGTGCGGCCGCACACACTGTGTGCGGCCACACACACATGTGAGGCTGCACACATACATCAAGTTCAAATTACTACACTGCTATACGAACACTGCCACCCTAATCAGATCTATACAAAATTAATACCTAGCTCAAACCACAATATTATGGACTTTCAAGAATGCTTTTGTTCCATCTCCTCATCCTTCTCCTAAAACCACCACTACATCGATCACCATTGCACCATGCCCTCCACCTATTTCAACTCAACCTCAAAGCACCATTCCCTTGTCTACACATTTATACACTGATTCAACTATTCCTCCAACAACTCCTGGAGAACCGGTTGTTTCAGTCAATGCATCTGATGCGGGGGCTAAAACTTCAGGCTTTACATCATCTCATATGTCTCCAACCATTTCCCCAATAAATCGAGATGATCCTCTTATGATCTATGGAGATGATGAAGATGATTTAGCATGGTTTACTTTGAGTACATTCACTATTCAGACTGCTAGTGATGATGAAGCTTCAATTACGAAGGGGTAACTAAAAGCCATCAACAAAAAGCTTGACTCTCTGCTACAGGCTTCCAAACCATCTTCTTCTGATGTGTATTTCCAAGCCTTAGTAAAGTCTATCCTTGAAACCCTCACCAAGGAGCATTAACCTAATCTTGAAAAGATGAACAAGGTTGTGGATGCCTCTACCTCAGTCTACAAGGAAACGACCGAAAAAGTCGATAAACTAATTTCTAATGCCACTACATTTATGAAAAACTTCCAGTCTTCTTTTAAGACTAATACAACAGGTACTAATGAAGCAATTGCAAATCTTGGCTCGTCTCTTAAGGTTGAACGAACAAAACTTCAAGAAGTACGAACTGGAATCATCTTTGATCACGAAGCATTCAAATCCTCCATCTCCTCGAAACTCTCCAAACTTCAGGATGATTTGGCCATGGAAAGTAAAATAATGGACTCCCTTGCCATTAAAACTGAAAGAGTTAAGGTTCTTACAGTCTAGCATGAAAAGGTCTAGGATTTGATGTCTGAGAAGGTAGTTATGAAAAGCTTCATCACTCATGTCACTGGCCTACTCTCAGATATCATTGAGACCAGGGACCCAATGATCACAATTACAATTTAGAAACATCTAGCTGAAAAGCTGAGACTAGTGTTCACTATGCTACACCGCTTGGAGGGTGTTCCAGAATCTTCTCATATTCCAAAACAAGGGGGAGACCAATTAAAGAAAACTTTAACCCAGCCAACCACTTCTGTCAAGCCAAGTATTAAAAGAGAATCTGAGCCTAAAGGCAAAGACAATCTTTTTTCTGAAGAGCCAATAGTTGATAACAACGATGATGAAGAAGAACTCAAAAGGCGAAAGGTTTGTGAGGCTGAATTGGATGAAAATCAAAGAATAGTGAGAGAGGTTGAAGCTAAGGAGAAAGTTGAAAGAGAAGCAAGGTCCACTCTTGAAAGCAAGAAACTCTTGTTTCCTGTTTAGACACTAAAAAGAATTCAAAGTCAAGCTGTTGATTCACCGAATCAGTATTGGTTAGAACCGGTTGTGTCGTTCGAACTCCAGAATACTCAGGTCTCACAATTGGATCTTTCAGTTACATCAAAAACCTTCAAGTTTCATTCTTTCATCAAGGTTGCAAATTTCCCCATCTCTGATAACAGTGTTGATCAACTTCTCTTCCAATTTTATCTTAAGCACATGAGGCTGCAATACGAGTCTTGGAGTGCCAACAAGATCACGACAGTGAAGGTAACCGGACCAATTGAGACTGACAGTTTTCCAAATGCCAAATTTAAAGTTGTTAGAGGTTCTGCGAGTCAAGTTCATGAGTTCACTCTCACAGACCTAACGTGTATCAGTCCTTATGACTGGATAATCCTTTACAACTTGTTGTTGTGAGACTCGCAGAAGTACGGACCTGTCATCCATCACCTTAAGCTTATGATCATTTCGTATATTCAATAGGTGGGCACTATAGATGTAGAGATAGTTGCAGTGTTATGAAAGAAGCCTACTGCGGTTCCTAAAGAAGCTCCTAAGGGGTTTGAAAAGTTGAAGCTTGGGAAAATCTACAAGGAAAGCTGGTACGATGTCTTCGAAGCAAGGGATAAAACGATGCTGACTATCGCAAAACATGTTTCTTCCTCCCAGACAAACACTTATACACCACAACCTGTCTCGAATTCATCTTGGATCTTGTCAACAAATACAAGGGCAACAATGAGGGTCATAAGAAATGCTTCTCAGGCATGATTTGTTGGTATGTACAGGTTCACAAAGCATTATTGAGCATAAATCCGGAGGTTTTCGAAGTTCACAAGCGAATCCAGAATTGATTTTCTCTCGCCTCAATTGACGCAAAAGGGGAGATTCTTGGGTATTAGATGTTGCGTCATTGGGCTTTTTGTATATAGTCTTTTATGTAAACGGGTTGGGCCTGTCCTCCCATAGTTATCTACTAGGGTTAGAGTATTTAAGATGCATGCATGCATCGTATTTTAGTTAACTCTGATATTAGCTTGTAACTCTAATCACGCCTCTACAGTAGAAATTCTTTGTCGAGCTCTTCTGAGGTGTGACTTTTAATTATTGAACATATTTTTGAGTCATCGTTGTGTTCTTTGCTTTAATCTGTTTGAATCTAAACGACCTTTTCAAGGATTTACATCCTAACACTTACAACAAAAATAGTTAAAAGTAACATTATATACAAAAAATATACTGTTATCTTTAGAAAAAATAACAATGTTTGATGTTTTAAATAATCACAATGATAGAAATTAAAATGACAAGAAAATAACCTTTTTAAAATTAATTATTTATAAAAACAACTATAAATATCATTAAACCATATATTATATTTAATTTTATTCACGAATAACTCGCATGTAGAGGCCATTGACACAACTGAGATTATAGAATTTTAAAAGATGTCTATAATATCATATAATTCAAAACAAACAATATTTATATCATCTTATTATAAGATTTATTATATAAGAGAAAACAACAACTTCATTAATATATTTATAAGTATTTCAAATATATTATTGTATCCTGCTCATCGTGCGGGTATTCACCCAGTCTATATCTATATATCTTATAAAGGAAATATTTTTCCTTTCACGACATTCATTTGAAACTCCCATGACTTTTAAATTTCTTTCTAATAATAAATATAAGTTGGTTAATAAATTTAAATTAATATCAAACCTAAAGTGTAATTATATATAAACTAAAATTCAATATTAAAATAATATCTTTAGTTCTTCTTTTAACATATTATAGTTAATTTATTAGTTGTAACATCTCGACTCCCATGTATAATATTTATATATTTATTTATGAATAAACTGAGCAACTCGACGAGTGGGTTCCCCAACTCGTCAAGTAGAGACGAATTGACCACGTGGGTTTTTCAACCAACTCGACGAGTCGGAGAGACCAACTCGGCGAGTTGGCACTATAAGTGGAAATCCTAATCTTCCGGGTTTATGTCCTATTTAAAGGGCCTTAAGCCCTCATTTCTGCCTCACTAGTCACCCAAAATCTTTCATGTGAAACCCTAATTGGCCATAGTGAGCTAATAGAGAAAGAGAGATAATATTTGAGTGTTTTGTGATCCATTGGAAGAGAAGAAGAGATAATCAAGCTTGGATCAAGAGGAGGCTTTTGGATCTAGAGATTTTTCAGGATTTTTCTTCAGTTAGAGGTAAAAAGATGCTAACTTGATCATTTCCTTGTGAGATTTTGGGTTAGGTAGTTTTAGGGTTTTTCTCCCATCCATTTTGGTGGTATTGAGTCACTTGAGCATGTATCGAGGTTGAAACCACATATATGCACTGTAGGTGGTCTAATGAGTCCAAAGACCTGAACTTTATTGAGCTACAGGCAAACTTTTTTGCATTGAACCTTTGTTGGAGCTTGTATTGGCATTATGAGCTTAATATGCCATGCAGGAACGTAAAAGCTCACAACTTTATGTGACATTCGAGCCTTAGGGAGCAAGATCTAGAGTTTTGGGTTATATATCTGCCTTAAAACGTCTGAATGAGCACATAGATTAAATGGACTTGCCGAGTCAATGAGCTGACTTGACGAGTCGGATACGGTTTTCTCCGATGAGTCTGGACATGGGTAACTCGGTGAGTTGATGATATAACTCGACGAGTTAAGTTGGGTTTTCATAACATTTCTGAGGAAATGAGAGGACTCGGCGAGTCACATAGATTAACTTGGCGAGTCAGGTCAACATGGACTGTTGAATTGAGTGTTAACTTCTGTTGACTTTAGGGTTTGGTCAAGACAGGGATTATGGGGACCATGGAGGGGTAAAATGGCCTTTTACCCATTCCAAAAGTTGAGATAGAAAATAACTTAGTTTATTGAGTCATGATTTAAGTGTTAATTAGAGATAATTATCCTATGTGTTAGGCGGATGCTAGTTCGAGATTCATGTACGAGGTTATTTGCTTGCTTGCTTACGAGGTGAGTCTTCTCACTATACTTACCTAGAGTGGTAATCTTTGTGTGACCGGAGGCTCTTACGTGCTTTATTTGAGTATTGTAGTATCATGCATTATATCTTTTTGATTTGTGCTATGTTTTATTTTGAGCATACCGAGTTAGGAGCAGAGTGTCCACTTGAGTTGTGGGACCGGAGGGTCCCACTGAGACACATTGACCAGAGGGTCTTATTTGAGCATGGCCATGAGAGGCTAAAGAGATATGTGTGGTATTTTGGGGAACTCATTAAGCTTCGTGCCTACCGTGTTATGTTATGTGTTTCAGGTACTTCTCAGGATCACGGGAAGGAACCGACTTGATTGTACACACAAGGCGAAGTTATGTTTGACGATCCTAGATTTTATATTATTGGACATGTTCTTTGATAACTTGATATTTTGGGATTTTTGTGATTGTATTAATTAGATTAATGTGATTTTTAAATGAAAATTTTGTTTGAAAATTTACGGTGTTACAAGTTGGTATCAGAGCCTTGATTTGAGGGATTCGGATGTACCTTCGGGTATGTCTAGACTCAAACTGAGGATTTGAGAAACATTTTCAAAAGAAATAATTTTTTTTAAAAACGAGAAAGAGTTTCAAGAGAAGAACGAGTTGGAGCAGTGTGTACAATCAGCCAGAGCCTGAACGGTGGTTTCCCAAAATACCCTTATTATTGTGTTATGAGAGATTTATGAGATGTTAGGGATGAATGCTAGAGGATAAGCTAGGTATTTCATATTAGGGCTAGAGTTGCCTGATCTGTGATGCCTTAGACTAGGAATTGCCGCTATCTGTTATTTTCTTTGAGTATATGCTGAGTAGAAGTATCTAGCAGGAAATTACTTAGAAAGAGTTCTGAGTTGAGGGATAATCTAGGAGAGATGCCTAGATGAGCATATGATGGGTCTACTGAGAGAGTAGTATGTTAGTTGTGAGAAATAGAGTAATTGTGAATTGGGATCCTAAGAGGAGGACTTGGCATGACTATAGGTTGGTGTGGAAGGTAGTATTGGGCCCGTACTACTAAAAGCACCAGATATGTATGCAACCAAAGTAAAAATCTTTAGGATGCTAAGGGGCAAGTAGGGACGGGTGATCGAGTGTGAGTATACTCGAGCGAGTCTCTAATGATTTTTGTGTTGTGTTTTAGAGACATCATGGTGGGTACACGCCACAGCCCCGGGAGCAGCGGGACTAGTGATGATGAGATCTGTAGGATGATTCATGAGGAGGTGGCCACAGCCATTCGAGAGGCGATACCAGAGTTGTTTGGGTCTGTTAAGACCACACTGATTGAGGCATTTGACAAGCGATATGTTGTTGTCACTGAGGAGGCTGCTGCTGCAGCCACTACAGCTGTCGCCACTGCACCCACTGCAGCTGTCGCCGCTGCTAGGCCACAGGGAGGTAACTCGTTGTTATTTCAGGAGTTCAGAAAAACGGAGCCACCAGAGTTTGATGGGAATCAGGATCTGATGGCTGCCATGAGATGGATCTATGATATTGAGGGACGCTTTTACACTTATTCATGCCCATATCATTTGAGAGTTCGGTTTGCGCTGAACCAGCTTCGCTTGGGAGTGAAGAACTGGTGGAAATTTGTGACTACCAGTTTTACTTCTGTAGAACATGCTGCAGTGATGTAGGAGAGGTTCACACAGTTGTTCCGATATGAGTATGTTCCTCCGGTGGAGAGGGAACGTTTGGTATAAGAGTTTCTGTCTCTCAAGCAGAAGATAGAGTTAGTGACTAAGATTACGAGGATGTTCTAGGAGAGGGTGTTGTTTTGCCCTGAGCACGTGTCCATTAAACAGTCACGTGTGAGCTGATATATGAGCATAATGAGGAGGGATATACGAGATTTCGTGGCGAGCTCATCATACCGGACAATGGTTGAGATTCATACTAATGCTAGGCAGAGGGAGATTAAGCTAGACTTACAGACCATAGAGGTTGAGGAGTCCCGAGGTAAGGACCAAAGACCAGTGCAGTCGTAGCCGACGACGAAGCGGGCTAAGCCCGATGATACTAGAGCTGGGGGCCAGAAGGGCCGCACTTGTGGCAAGTGCGGCAAGCGTCACGAGGGATCATGTTGGGCAGGTATTAGCTACAATTGTGGTAAAGAGGGGCATAATGTGAAGGATTGCCCTAAGGGGTTTGCAGTTTGCTTTCACTATAACCAGACCAGCCATCGGAAGGCCGAGTGCCCTCAGCTCATTCCAGGATCAACTCAGGGTTCCACACATGCTGCTTTATGAGCTTAATATGCCATGCATGAACGTAAAAGCTTGCAACTTTACGTGACATTTGAGCCTTAGAGAGCTAGATCTAGAGTTTGGAGTTATAGACCTGCCTTAAACCATCTAAATGAGCACATAGACTGAATGGACTAGCCGAGTCAATGAGTTGACTCGACGAGTCGGATAGGGTTTTCCCTGATGAGTCTGGACATGGGTAACTCGGCGAGCTGATGAGAGAACTCGACGAGTTAAGTTGGGTTTTCACGAAATTTTTGAGGAAATGAAGGGACCTGGCGACTCACATAGATGCACTGAGCGAGTCAGGTCAACATGGACTGTTGACTTGAGTGTTAACTTATGTCGACTTTAGGGTTTGGTCAAGACATGGATTATCGGGACCATGGACGGGTAAAACGGTCTTTTACCGATTCCAAGAGTTGAGAGAGAAAATAACTTAGTTTATTTAGAGTCATGATTTAAGTGTTAATTAGAGATAATTATCATATGTGTTAGGCGGAGGCTAGGTCGAGATTTGCGTACGAGGTTATTTGCTTGCTTGCTTACGAGGTGAGTCTTCTCACTATACTTACCTAGAGTGGTAATCTTTGTGTGACCGGAGGGTCTAATGTGCTTAATTTGAGTATTGTAGTATCCTGCATTATACCTTTGTGACTTGTGTTGTGTATTATTCTGAGCTTACTGAGTTAGGACCGGAGGGTCCACTCGAGTTGTGGGACCGGAGGGTCCCAATAAGAGACATTGACCGGAGGGTCTTATTTGAGCATGGCCATAAGAGGCTAATGAGATATGTGTGGTATTTTGGGGAACTCACTAAGCTTCGTGTGTACCGTGTTATGTGTTATGTGTTTCAGGTACTTCTCAGGATCACGAGAACGAACCGACTTGATTGTACACACGAGGCGTAGTTATGTTTTGAGGATCCAGGATTTTATATTATCGGACATGTGCTTTGATAACTTGATATTTTGGGATTTTTTTGATTGTATTTAATGAGATTAATGTGATTTTTAAATAAAAATTTTGTTTGAAAATTTACGGTGTTACAAGTTGGTATCAGAGCCTTGGTTTGAGGGATTCGGATGTACCTTCGGGTGTGTCTGGACTCAAATTGAGAATTTGAGAAAAAATTTCAAAATAAATAAGTTTTTCTAAAAACGATAAAGAGTTTCAAGAGAAGAATGAGTTGGAGCAGTGTGTACAATCAGCTAGAGCCCGAACGATGATTTCCTAAAACACCCTTATTTATTGTGTTATGAGATATTTGAAACATCCCGAAATATCAAGAGTAGAGTTGAAGGGCTAAAAGAGTAAGTTGTGAAAGAGTGACTCGGCGAGTCCATGGATGGACTCGGCGAGTAGAGTCGCGACTGGGTCGCGTGCTAAGTAGCCGACTCGGCGAGTCAGTGAGGAGGACTCGGCGAGTAGGCGCTGATTGGAGAAAACCCTAATTCTCGGGGTTGAGCCCTATATAAAGAACATTATGTTTTCCTCCCAGCCTCCTTATCACCCCTAGAGCCCCAGAAAACCCTAAATCACGGTGAAGCACCATTGTTGAGTGGATTGGAGCTTGGAAAAGTAATTATGAAGGAATTTTGGGAGATTGAAGGCTTGGAGCAAGGGGCTTTGCTTGGATTCGAATTACATTGCAGTTGGGGCATCTCTTGGAGGTAATATCTCGTTCTTGGGCTGTTGTTATGTTTTTTCTTCATTTTGGGGTTGTGGGAACTTGTCTATGGATGTAATGGGAAGTCTAGAGGTTAGATCTGAGGTTGCTACCTCAGATCTGGAAGGGAGAAGAATCAGAGAGCATGAAAGTCCCTGTGTTGGAGTGTTTAGTGAAGCTTTCATGTCCCAAACCCTAGCCCAATGTGCAAATGGCCTAGATCTCTTTGGATTCACGTAAAGTTTGCCACTTTACATGATGGATGAGTGGTAGGAGGCTAGATCTATGTTTTGGAGAAATTGCATGGCCTGGAATGCTTCTGAATGGATTCAGACCGGTGGTACTCGGCGAGTCACATGGGTGTACTCGACGAGTTGCTTGAAGATGAGTTGGGACTCGGCGAGTTGGATGAAGATGGCCTGGAACTCGGCGAGTTGTATGAACAACTCGGCGAGTAGGTTGATGATAGTCTTGGACTAGGCGAGTCTGTTCTTGGACTCGACGAGTCTTGTCGAAGAGTCCCGATATTTCCTGGTTGAGTCGAGAATCGGTGAGTCAAGGGATGACTCAGTGAGTTGTGTGCGAGTGGACTCAGAGTTGTTGGACTCGGCGAGTCTTGGAGTGACTCGGCGAGTTTGGTCGCGGATTGAGTGAAGTTCTGATTATAGGAACTCGGCGAGTCATAGGGTTGACTCGGCGAGTAGGGTCAGTCATGGGTTGACTTTGACTGAGGACTTTGATTTTGACCAAGGGTTGACCATTGACTTTTAGGGTTTGGTCAGTGATGTGGCCTTTGGGCCAAGAGAGGGGTAAAATAGTCTTTTACCCTTAAGAGGGTGCATTGAGAGGATTGATTCTAGTCTCGAGAGTTATAGTCATGAGAGTTTTGCCTTACGTGTTAGGCGGTGGCGAGTTCGAGATTCAAGTATGGAGATATCTGCTTTCTGCTTGCCAGGTGAGTCTTCTCACTATACTTTACCTTGAGTAGGTAACCAGAGTTATGTGACAGAGTATTTGTATGCTATGTATGTTATGTGTTGTACTGCATTATTTCTATGTGATTTATGCTGTGCATGTTTGCAGAGTTGGAACCGAAGGGTTCCTAGAGTTAGAACCGGAAGGTTCACAGAGTTAGAACCTGAGGGTTCACAGAGTTTGGGTGCACGGACCCATAGAGTTATAGCCTCGAGTGGCTTATATGTGTTATGTGTGTGGTATTTTGGGGAACTCACTAAGCTTCGTGCTTACAATGTTTTGTTTATGTTGTGTTGCAGGTTTCTTTCAGTATCACGGGACGGCATCGGCTTGATTGTACACACCAGAGAAAGAGTCATATTTTGGAGGATCCTGGTTTTCTATGCAAGTAAAAATGGAGCTATATTTTGTAATTCGATTATGAATGAGATTTTAAACAAGTGTTCTAAAAAAAATGATTATTTTAAATGAAAATTTTGTCTTGAAATTTACGGTGTTACAAGTTGGTATCAGAGCCTTGGTTTGAGGGATTCAGATGCGCCTTCGGGTAATTCTGGACTCAAACTGAGGAAGTAAGCAAAGTTTTCAAAGAAATAATTTTCTAAAGCGAATAAGAGTTCAAAGAGAAAACGAGAAAGAGCAGTGTGTACAATCAGCCAGAGCCCGAACGGTGATTTCCCAAAATACCCTTACTTTTGTGTTATGAGATGTTTATGATGCACTTTATGAGATATTATTGCATGCTAGAGACAGGCTAGGTATTCCATATATTAGGACTAGAGTGGCCTGATTTGTGATGCCTTAGCCTAGGAATTGCTGTGTTATGCGATGTGCTTTTGAGTATGTGATGAGTGAGAATATTTGATTGGAATCCTTTAGGGGATTTGAGTAGAGGAGTAATCTAGGGAAGATACCTTATGAGTATTGTGGTACTTGGAGAAAGAATAGTTAGAGCCCACGAGGGGAAGAGTTGCAGAGTTCAGTGGTACTTCCGAGGATGAGCAAAGCAAGCAGAGTTATCACCCAGAGTGAGTCATATATATTCTTCGATGCTCGAATGCTGCTTGCTTCGTGCTTTGTGGAACTCTCGATTATGGGAGTCAGCTACCAAGCCAATATGACGATATTCAGGAGGTAGATGGCTGGCATCATTAGGGGCTCTTCAGCAGCTGATGGCAGAGAAGTGTGGGAATCTGAGGAGAGCCTAGGGAGTAATCTTAGCCAGATGAGTGCACTGGCAGGGTAGAGAATTTTGCTGGGGAGCGAGCACGCAACATAATTGGTGAACGAGAAGGTCGAGCAGCTACTTAGGAGCTCCGGGATAGTCCGTGTGGAAAGTATGGGTAGATGTGGCAGGTAGTATGGGCCCGTACTACTGAAAGCAGAGGACCCATACTTGATACAGGGAGTCTTCTGAAGGTTCTAATGAGCGTATTAAGGAGTGATGTATGGTTCGAGTACCATACATCGGAGCAGATTGAGAAGTGATGTTTTGGTTCGAGTACCATACATCAGAGCAGATTGAGGAGTGATGTTATGGTTCGAGTACCATACATCGGAGCAGATTGAGGAGTGATGTTATGGTTCGAGTATCATACATCGGAGCAGATGGAGTAGTGATGCTATGGTTTGGGTACCATACACCGGAGCATATTGAGAAGAGATGTCATGGGATGAGTACCATGGTTCGTAGTGAATGATGCTTGTGATTCTCTGGTTATCCGGTCATGATTGTTGAGGTGGAGATTGGACGCTATGGGTTTTAGGCCTATAGGCCATGATTGAGTTTGGAGAGGCGTCCCTCGAGAGCCTATCAGAGTATTTTGGTAAGGAGTTAGAGGGATAGGAGAATTTCGGTCTGAGTTGAGCAATCAGTCGATAGAGGAGAGGTCACCTTCTATGTGAGTGGTGCTATTTATGTTCGTGTGCGGAACGTGAGAGGCCTGATGTTTTAGTTTTGGGTTTGGGGGTAAACCCTGCAGGTCGTTATTGATGATGATTTCTCCCAGAGTATTAGGTAGCATGTGTGCCACGAGGCAGTGATTTATCATGAGCAGATAGTCAGTTGGGACTGAGATAGTCGAGGACCACACTACACCTATTTGAGTATAGTAGGATGTATTGTAGTGGTACCAGTGGGGAGTCCAGTCGAGTTTAGCAGTGCAGAGAGTTTTCTATCTATGTTGGTTGTGGAATATGGGAGTGGGTCCCTGTTCTTGGGATGATCCCGGTGTTGGAGCGATGTTTGATGAGATGTGGTGAGGGGTACGATGATTTTGTGGATCGGTCTATGAGCCAGGGATGTTATTGAGCAGTTGAGTTGTTTGGTACTAGATTGGTACGAGATTTGGAACGACTAGGGGCAGTCGTGGCGAGAAGTTCTTGAGGAGTTCATCTGAGGATCAGAGTTATGAGATCGATTAATTTCCTTAAACGGGATTATCGGGTGTTGCGTAGCACCTTCCAGGGGCAGGTGCGTTATGGCTGGTGGAAATAGTTCGTGAGGTTGTTGATGTGTCAGATAGTGATGGTTCGAACCCTAAGTGGGGGAGAACCGGGTGGTTTATTGAGAGAACCATAGATTTGTGCAAGAGCGGTTAGGGGTTGGATGTAGAACCTGTGGCTTGAATTCATGAGATCAGGGTCATTGGTGATTAAGGAAAGGTGCAGGGCGAGATAATGCATGTGATATATGTCTAAGAGAAGGATGGGTGTCTCCACGGCGGGTGGTCAATGATCAGGAATCTGATGGTGGTCAGAGTCGTCTCGAGTGGAAGGCTCGTAATGATGGTATGGGCAGTCGAGAACTTCTGGGTAGCTGATTATCGAGTAGCCTATTCCCGGGCTAGGATGTGTATTCTTGCTTGAATTTTTGAGCAGTAGTGGAAAGGGTTTCGGAGGATCATCAATGTGTTCTGAAGGGTTAGCGCCTTCCTTGTATTCCAATTGAGTGTTTGGATGCACTGAAGTTGCGCATTGTGTGATATCAGAAATTAGTATGGGATTCAAAGGAAATGTATTGTCGTGAGTGTATGGTATTGGGAGTAAGGGAATCAGTGGTTGTGGCAGGATCTTGTGATGTTCTGTTGGGATATTCCGAGGTATCCGGTTATGATACCTTTATTTCGGAGTTACTCGTAAATCTTAAGTTGAAACGACTTGCGATGTATCAGGTATCTACGGATCTAGTGGGAGCCCTTCGAGTATGGGCATCCAGGGAGATTATTAAGAGAGTGGATCTTCGCAAGAGTGGGCATTTTGATATGTCGTTTGCTTCTAGAGTCTGGAATGTGTATTCGAGTCGAGTATGGGTAGCTGCCTGAGATACTACGGGGAGCCGTAGTACTCACTAGTCAGTGGGTGTTGTGATACTGCGGGGAGCCGTAGTACTCACTAGTCAGAGAGTGTTGTGATACTGCGGGGAGCCGTAGTACTCACTAGTCAGAGGGTGGTGTGATACTGCAGGGAGCCGTAGTACTCACTAGTCAGAGAGTGTTGTGATACTGCGGGGAGCCATAGTACTCACTAGTTAGAGGGTGTTGTGATATTGCGGGGAGCCGTAGTACTCACTAGATGGCAAGAGAATGTGATGATGGAATGAACTCTGATCAGTGTATGATGTGGAAGATTTTTGGGCTTGAGTAGCCCTAGTATTGAGTTCTGGAGCCTGGGTGTTGAACCGGGGCGAGACTGGGGTCACCGTCTCTGTCGGGAGATGCGGCGAGATGCGCAAGGGATATGCACAGCAGAAACCAAAGATCAGAGTTGAGGCGATCCTCGGTTGGATTGTATTTTCTCGCATGAGGAAAAAGAGAATTTTGTGACTTGCGCGTCCCTGGGCCGGGATAGTGGTCACGGGGAGGAAGTTAGTGGGTTATTTGGATCATGATATGGGTGACCTTTGGAGGTTCAGCTGTGGAGTCAAAAGCTGACCTGGTGCTCCGTCTCGAAGAGGGATATGAGGAATGAGCTAGAGCTTATCATGATGTGTCTGAGGACACATCAGAGCGAGCGAGTGATTCAGACGCTCGAAGACATGCTTCAGGCATGTGTATTAGATCTCGGAGAGAGTTGCGACACATATTTATCTTTGGTTGAGTTATCCTATATCAACAGCCATCATTAGTGCATTGGTATGCCACCCTTTGAGCTGTTGTGAGGGAGGAGGTGTCGGACCCTCATTTGTTGGGGAGAGGTAGCGCATGGACCTGAGGGCCCTTGCGAGCAGACCCAGAGCATGTGTGATACATGGAGTAGTGGCAAGGTTGGCTAGTGGTTTCCCTGGGTAAGGGAAGAGAAAGGTATGTAACCCCCGGGGGGGGAGTGTTGGTTCACGGAAGTGAAAGTAGTAGTGAGAGTGGATGATTTGGAGTATGGTGGATGAACACTGTGTATGTGACAGTGGTATGGAATGACATCATGTTGGGATGTCTGCTGAGGACGCGGAAGGGGTTCCACGGGTGTAGAGCCAAGAGTTTCAGGATGAATGCAGGGAGGGAGTCTGGGACTCCCAGCTTGATTCTGATCAGGGTATTGGATATGTACTAGTGGTTCATCCTGGGGGGGATGTTGGAGGGTATCATCAATGCATCAGGTTTTTTTTCCAACCTAAGGGTGATGGGAAAGTTCAGCATGCGTATGTGATTGCAAGAGGAGAACTCGTGGGAGCTGCTCTGAGATTGAAGAATGGGTCTTTCTGTCAGCACATAATGGATAAAGTGGGATTCGGATTGGGGATCCGATGGTTCATGGCTTTCTAGCCCTTATGGGTCGAGTGATTGTTGAGATTTGGGGCAGTGATGCTTCATGGGTAATTCTCGATTGTTGAGTGTGATTATCAGAGGGTACAGTCGGTGCCCGGATTGAGACGATGGTCAGGACACCCGAAGGAAAAAGGAAGTGAGTTCGAGTTCGATGGTTATGCTTGAGGAACCTGGTCCAGTTAGGGCCAGCTGGCACCTCGTGGGAGTATTTTGGAGTTGAGCTGCCGTAGGCTTCGAGGGCGAAGCCTAATTTAAGTGGGGGAGAATTGTAACATCCCGAAATATCAAGAGTAGAGTTGAAGGGCTAAAAGAGTAAGTTGTGAAAGAGTGACTCGACGAGTCCATGGATGGACTCGGCGAGTAGAGTCACGACTGGGTCGCGTGCTAAGTAGCCGACTCGGCGAGTCAGTGAGGAGGACTCGGCGAGTAGGCGCTGATTGGAGAAAACCCTAATTCTCGGGGTTGAGCCCTATATAAAGAACATTATGTTTTCCTCCCAGCCTCCTTATCACCCCTAGAGCCCCAGAAAACCCTAAATCGCGGTGAAGCACCATAGTTGAGTGGATTGGAGCTTGGAAAAGTAATTGTGAAGGAATTTTGGGAGATTGAAGGCTTGGAGCAAGGGGCTTTGCTTGGATTCGAATTACATTGCAGTTGGGGCATCTCTTGGAGGTAATATCTCGTTCTTGGGCTGTTGTTATGTTGTTTCTTCATTTTGGGGTTATGGGAACTTGTCTATGGATGTAATGGGAAGTCTAGAGGTTAGATCTGAGGTTGCTACCTTAGATCTGGAAGGGAGAAGAATCAGAGAGCATGAAAGTCCCTGTGTTGGAGTGTTTAGTGAAGCTTTCATGTCCCAAACCCTAGCCCAATGTGCAAATGGTCTAGATCTCTTTGGATTCACGTAAAGTTTGCCACTTTATGTGATGGATGAGTGGTAGGAGGCTAGATCTATGTCTTGGAGCAATTGCATGGCCTGGAATGCTTCTGAATGGATTCAGACCGGTGGTACTCGGCGAGTCACATGGGTGTACTCGACGAGTTGCTTGAAGATGAGCTGGGACTCGGCGATTTGGAAGAACAACTCGGCGAGTTGGATGAAGATGGCCTGGAACTCGGCGAGTTGTATGAACAACTCGGCGAGTAGGTTGATGATAGTCTTCGACTAGGCGAGTCTGTTCTTGGACTCGGCGAGTCTTGTCGAAGAGTCCCGATATTTCCTGGTTGAGTCGAGAATCGGTGAGTCAAGGGATGACTCGGTTTGGACTCGGCGAGTCTCGCAGTGACTCGGCGAGTTAGGTCGCGGATTGAGTGAAGTTCTGATTATAGGAACTCGGCTAGTCATAGGGTTGACTCGGCGAGTAGGGTCAGTCAGGGGTTGACTTTCACTAAGGACTTTGATTTTGACCAAGGATTGACCATTGACTTTTAGGGTTTGGTCAGCGATGTGGCCTTTGGGCCAAGAGAGGGGTAAAATAGTCTTTTACCCTTAAGAGGGTGCATTGAGAGGATATATTCTAGTCTCGAGAGTTATAGTCATGAGAGTTTTGCCTTACGTGTTAGGCGGTGGCGAGTTCGAGATTCAAGTATGGAGATATCTGCTTTCTGCTTGCCAGGTGAGTCTTCTCACTATACTTTACCTTGAGTAGGTAACCAGAGTTATGTGACAGAGTATTTGTATGCCATGTATGTTATGTGTTGTACTGCATTATTTCAATGTGATTTATGCTATGCATGTTTGCAGAGTTGGAACCGAAGGGTTCCTAAAGTTAGAACCGGAAGGTTCACAGAGTTAGAACTTGAGGGTTCACAGAGTTTGGGTGCACGGACCCATAGAGTTATAGCCTCGAGTGGCTTATATGTGTTATGTGTGTGGTATTTTGGGGAACTCACTAAGCTTCGTGCTTACAGTGTTTTGTTTATGTTGTGTTGCAGGTTTCTTTCAGTATCACGGGACGGCACCGGCTTGATTGTACACACCAGAGAAAGAGTCATATTTTGGAGGATCCTGGTTTTCTATGCAAGTAAAAATGGAGCTATGTTTTGTAATTCGATTATAAATGAGATTTTAAACAAGTGTTCTAAAAAAATGATTATTTTAAATGAAAATTTTGTCTTGAAATTTACGGTGTTACAATATTTATGAGATGTTAGGGATGCATGCTAGAGGATAGGCTACGTGCTTCATATTAGGGCTCGAGTTGTCTGATCTGTGATGACTTAGCCTAGGAGTTGCTGCTATCTAGTATTTTCTCTGAGTATATGCTGAGTAGAAGTATCTTGCATGAAATTACGTAGAAAGAATTCTGAGTCGAGGGATAATCTAGGAGAGATACCTAGATGAGCATATGAGGGGTCTATTGAGAGAGTAGTCTGTTAGTCATGAGAAATAGAGTACTTGTGAATTGGGATCCAAGGAGGAGGACTTGGGGTGACTACATGTTGGTGTGTAAGATAGTATTGGGCCCATACTACTGGAAGCACCAGATCTGTATGCAACCCAAGTAAGAATCTTTAGGATGCTAAGGGCAAGTAGGGATGGGTGATCGAGTGTGAGTATACTCGAGCGAGTCTATGATGATTTTTGTGTTGTGTGTCAGAGACATCATGGTGGGTACTTTGAGAACAAAAAGTATAAGTTATAGACAACATTAAAGTTGGTGAGTTCATAAGCATTTTGTTTTAGAAAATAAGTTCTTTGTTCCTTGAAAATGTTTGTGTATTTTTCTAGAAAATCCAATATTTTCTTAGTGAATAAGCTTTAGTCTTAGTACTTTGAGACCAAAATGTAGAAGTTTCATATGTTTATACTCTATGATTTGAGCATCAGATTCATGTAATTGGTATGACCCGTACTATTACCTCCTATGATTGCTTAGTGTATCTAATTATATATAATTAATATCGAATGGACAGTCGACTGGGTGATTCTGCCCTAAGCCCACAACCAAACAAGTAACAGGAAGAAAGACAGAAATCACACATTCCACTACCTATCGAATCTTTATTATATATAACCCTAACGTATACATTAAGTAATCATAGACTTTAGCAGAAGAATACTCGGTATATGTTTTTCTGAAATTATGTTCGTACCATATTAGTAAATAATATAGTGTATTGCTTTTCGTGTAACTCTGCGTAAATCTAGAAATTTTGTACTTGCAAATAATGTTTTATTTTTTTTTTATCATTTAAATAAAACCCTCGATAGTATATTTGCCCTGAAATCTGAATGTAAAGTTAATAATCAAATAAAATTATTTGATAATATATTATTCGTAAATATGTCATTGTTTTCTCCTTATGAGTTCTTATAAATTAGATAAATAATTATTTAAAGTGTTAAACAAACACTAGATGGTAATAGTAGTGCTTACGAAATTAATTCCTAAGAATTAATTTAAATGATGGTTCTTCCTAGGAAACTTGAAGATATGAAGTGTTCTTGATGTTCTTGAGGTAATTAAGAAGATTTGAAGGTTTGAAGATACTGGGAAAAAAGAAAACTTAAGAACATATGGTGATTTCGTATGGACTTTGAGAGCAAAAATTGAGAAGCTTTCTAAATGGAAATGAGAGTTATGGGAGATGGTTATCGGTTTATATATATATATATATATATATATATATATATATATATATATATATATATATATATATATATATATATATATATATATATATATATATATATGGAGTAAAATATAATTTAGCATGTATAGGGAAGTGCAATTTATCACTTAGGGAGGTGTGACACCGCCTAAAGAAGGAGATTGCGGTCTATCCACTCAACCGAGAACATAGTGTCTTCGGTCAAGGAAGGTTTTCGGTGTAAGGGAGTTTGCGGTCATAAGAAGATTTCGGTCATGAGGTTTGCAGTTTGAAGTGGTCTGTGATGGGTTTTGAGCAAATCGTCAATCCTATGGTGCACATGCAAAACCCTAAAACCTTGGATCGAGGTTTATCTACTTGTACATGCGAATTATCCAAAGCTCATAAACCCTAGATCTAGCATACTATAATCGGATTAATATATGTAAATAGGGTTTAGATCTTACCTTGATTGTTATGTAGCAATAACAATCACAAACCTTCTTGATCTTGACTCTTGAAAGCTTAGTGCATCAAATGTTGCACCTTTAATGGCTCGTAAACACCAAGAGTAAGAGGATGAAGAAGGAGAAGAGGTGAGACACCTAAAACGTCTAGAAACCCTAAGGAAACTCTTAGCCACGTTTTTGGTGCCCTAGGGGTCCTTAAATACTCAGAATATTAGGGTTATCTAACAAGGAAACTCTAATTTGACTACTTAGGCCCTATGCATCCCATGGACTCCCTCCTTAGAGGCCTTGGACGATTTCTAATGGGTTTCCCCATTGAATTTGGCCACTCCTCTAATATGGAGTCCATTAGCCCAATATTCAACTATCACACATTTGATAGTTCTAGTCCCCTAAGTTTAATTAATCTCTTTTAGCCACAAAATTAATTCTTAATTAATTATTTACTAATATTAATTAAACAATTTGATTTCTCCTTTAATATATTATTCTTATAATATATTAATAAATCATAATTAATCCTCTCTCTCCATAATTCATCCTATCAAGTTGCTTTGGTGAAGGCAACCCAAAAGGACCATGCACCATCGGGTCAAGTACATACCAAAATAGTTATGGAATTAGACACTAATCCAACAGTCTCCCACTTGGATAAGTCTAATAACTATTATGCATATGACTTCAGATCCTGATTTGCAATCGTAGCTTTCAAAAGCCGCTGTCAACTCTGATCTTATCAGAAGCGTGTCCTTTTGATAAAGGATCATGTATTCCCCCATTCTAGATATCGTATAGATTAAGACATGGATTTAAATCATTCTCTCTGTCTATATATTGTTTCCCGGCTTCCGATTTATGACGACTGACAACAAACTACAATTGAACACATCAACTTAGTCCCGGATTGGCTAAGCGCTTAGGGTGTCATCACTAAATCATTGAGGGGCCCACATATATCGCTTTTATCCCAATTTGGGTAAAAGGAACGGATAAACTTTAACTCAAAGCTCGCTTGTACTCACTCACCGAATTACACACAACAATACGTTTTATAACACCAAGTTGCTAGTGCGTTTACATATTATCAATGTGTAACCGACTCGCAAGATACAACTTACACATCTCGGTTTCAAGAATATAAGATATTATCGTCTCACCAATCACTCGTGATAAAATCCATGAAGCGATCCAAGTGAGCGTGGGTTTATTCCAATACTCTAATCTTATAGTCGCACTCATGAACCCTGCAGTAAACTTTTGCTATGTCTAAAACACTCTAGACAATCTACAGTCATATTCATTGCAGTCTTCTTTCATTCCTACTTCCAAAGAATGAGCGACTGTGGAGGGTTTGAATAATCGCATTATTCGGGAAGTCAAAACATGCAAAGTGAAACACAAGAATAATACTAATCCTATATGGTCCCAAACCTTTGAGAATAAATAAAACATTTTATTTAATCACCATATTGATTGCTCATTATTTGTTGTTTCGGGTAATCAACTTCTTACTTGAATTATAACAACAGTTGTCCCATGCTCTTATCATGCACACTATGTTTACCTATGGTCCTTACTTTGTGAAATAGATCAAATGAACACATTTCCAATGATGCTCATTTCAAAATTCCTAATCCATTAGTGTAAGAATACAAAATTCTCGCCACTACTAGAATATGTTAGATTCTAACCTTTTATGCAACGGTCCTTTTGTAATATCACAACGCTAAAGTCACCAAGACTTTGCCAATGAAATTACAAAGTGCTCTATTAGAGATTGTTACAAGACAATCCCATAGTCATGAAGTCTCACATTCAAAGTACATTCCTTTGAACATCCTTCTTTCATAAACGTTTCTAATCTAGACATAGATTCTCAACGTCCAACTCCCAATAAGGAAACATTTCCATATTTGCCATATGACAACTCATTAAATAGAATCTTATATATTCATAATGTCAATATTTTCCATCTATGACTATACTTCCAACTGTCCATAAGCAACCTATCCTTTGTGAACCTTAGATTGTCCTTAATAGTTGTTTAATTATTTTAGTCAAAACCGGTTCTATTTCCTTTTTCCCTCTAAATGCCCTAGGCATTTGGAAAATTTTAGAACAATCGAATATTATAGTTTATGCAATCGATCCTATACCTGAAGCGTATGGGATACAATTCATAATAAAAACATGATACTTTACCAGTTTCTTACTATAATATCGTCATAATATTTCTATTCGTCGTTTTCTCAGAATTCGAACTATGAAGAGAGATGCCGTAATTATAATCGTATTTTGAGAATTCAAATAATAAATATACCCTTGAGTAAATGCAATTAAAATTTCTTGATCTAAGCTTTTAGAATGGAAACGAAGTATAACATTCTCTCCCTTAATTATAGCAAAAACAACTTTCAACCCTTGCCACTTTGCAAAGTGAAACTTTTGTTTTTCTATAATTAATATTGCCAACTTGCAATACTTAAATAATAATCATGCTCCCACTAACATGATGATTATATCCATTCCAGCATAACATTTATGCTCCTACTAGCTTTGACACGTATTCAGAAAACAGTTGGACTTCTAGAAGACAATACTTATTGACTTCCAAAGTTCGTATTTCCAATACGATGTGCTTCGATAAGCCTTTATCTAAGCTTCTCAAAATCAAACACCTTTCCTTAGACAGCTCACATCTGTATCTAAACTAATTCAGAACTTATATTACTAAGTCCCAAATGTTCAGACTAATTGCCAAATCTCACAATTCGAACTATGAAAAGGGATGCCGTAATCATAATTGAATTTGAGAATGCAATTTACATAATCGCTATCTTCTTAAAATATCTCTTAGTGAAAGCATTTCCTCACAATCATTTTCATGAAGGAGAGAAACCTTGTGACACTTAGATTTTATGGTGTATGTGTTCCTATCCATATGAGTTTTCCATAACCATAATCGAAAGATAATGTTTGTGACATATTCAAAATCCTATGGACATAACTTGTTCATTCTTAATTTCTTTCCATCAAGGGTCCCACCATTGCTTCCAAGTTATCTAGCATCTCATTTATGCCATTCAATGTACTTTCATTGAACAAGGTGCTTGCCTTATGCAGTCTATTGAGAACTCGTATAACTCATATGCATAATCACTCAATAGGATTGGCACAGAAATAAAATTTTGTCAACACGATAGCTTACAAACCTCAAGTCGTGTGCTAGTGTTTAATAGGTTTACTCTTGATTAGCTCTTGAATCTTTTCAAGATCTTCAGACTCCTACTGACCTCTTAACAAATTAGATTCTCTTATCAAGAAACATTTCTTGATAAACAAATATCCAAGAGTTAGTGTGTGTCTATTTCAAGACAAATCATTACACAAATTTGGTCTTAGTCGGTCCTTGTCTTCTCCAAGACATCACAACTTACCAATTTCAAACGTGCAAGAATAAGAAAACAATTTTCCACTTCACATTTGATGAGTGTGTGTCACTTAATTCACAATCTTGGAGTACGATTCTAAGACTTGATTTTGGAACGAAGTATGACTCTTCCTTTTGATTTAACCATTTCAACAATTTCCAATTCCTCCTCTTAGCCATACTAGTGCACTAAGATGGCGATATAGGATCAATTGTGATATGGTTTTTAATCATTAAGATGATCATAAAACTGATATAAAAGTATTCTCCCTTCTTCTTAGATTGGAGAAACTTTTATCTTTCTTCCTTCATTGATTCTTCTTATTTGTTCTGCCATTAATTGAAACTTTTCAATGATTCAGAATTACACTTAATCTTGTAAGTATAACCACATTTCCCAGACATTTGGTAAATTATGACGAATAGTCTCATTGTTATTTGTGGTGAACTTGACTAGTGCACAACATTGTGTTCTATTCCTTTAGTCCTTTACTCGACTCACATACTTGTGTGATCAAGGAATTAGTCTTAATTTCCTAAGTACAAAGATTTCCATACATCACACAATACAAGTTGTATGATTCCAAGTTTCTGTCCAATTGAAACTTGGGTGATGAGAATCTTTCCTTACTTAGAAAATTTTGACACTACCATAAATAACATGACTAAGAATCACATCCATTTATAGAAATACACAAACATCAATTTTTCACAACGATTTCATTGCAAGGATATATATATATATATATATATATATATATATATATATATATATATATATATATATAAGACAAATCAAAAAAAATTATTTTATTCATAAAAAAGCAGAAAACATGTCCTTACAATGCAAAATCAACTAAAAACTATGTAATCAAATATTCCTAACAAATCTATCATAACTTTCTAAGCTCAAAATTTGATCTTCGAATCCATGCGATTGTGATCCATTTCTTCGTGATCAGACTCATCTTGCTCTTCCATCAAGCTTCCTCTCTTTTCTCTGATCCTGCAAAACATTCAAATGTAATCTTATCACATTATGTATTAAGAATCAATGAATAGGAACTTAATGGATTTAGATAGTGGATTTTACCTGAAGTAGAGCCATACTTCTTGACTCTCCCATCTCTTAGATTCTTCAGGTCCTCTGGGAAGCTTTGTATCCAACGCCCCTTCTCTTGGCAACAGAAATAGGTGGCTTCTCTTGGAGCGACCACGGAAGCATGGTTGGTTGAATTACCATACAAATATGCTCCATTACTTTGCCAAATCATTTCTGATTCAGCACCAATAAGCATGTAAGCTAGGTCAATGAGGGTCGCGTCAAGATCCATCATATAATACTCTTTTATGAACTTATCATACGATTTAAGGAGTGACTGAAGAACCCAATCTACAACCAACTTCTTTGGAAAAAATGCACCCAACATTGTCAACCTATCGATGTGTGATTTAATCCCTAGGACGTGAGCACACACGGATTTCCATCTTCATGTTTCATTGCCAACAGGGCTTGAGTGATTTTGAACTTTTCAATTCTTCGATCAAGTGGATTTGGGAGAACAACAAGAGGAGGTGGAGGAAGTGAAACCAAGCTAGTCCACAATGCATGGATCGATCTTTCACCTTCATTGTGTAAAAAACTTTCGCTTTGAGCAGGAAAACCTTTTCCATGGGATTCGGGAAGACCACAGTTAGAATCAGACATCTATAAAATGAGAGAAAAATCAAGTTAGTTGATTGATTGAGTCCTTAATAAATCACCCAAATGAGATATTAAGGCTAGGACCCAACACAATACTCTACAACTTGGGAGAGGGATGTCGTAACCCAAATTGCAGAACATTTGAAGGTAAGTGAATGACGATTCACTAATTTTCCACCATGAAAAACAAAAAAGAGATTAGGTTTCAAATGTATTGAAAAACTCCTAGATCCTTTGAGATTCATTAAACTTTTCAATGGCATGTTTAAATCTCGATATGCCCCTCGATTTGTGAGTGGGATGCCAAGGATCACAAAGCATGGTGTGAATAACCATGCAAACTTACATGGTGCCCCCAATGTTACAGTCACCTATTCGATGTGCCGGTTAACCACACACGCTCCACCGAACTATGACAAACATTGAGTCACCCTTTGCTACCTTTGCTTAGAACCATTTAGTGTGTCGGTTAATCACACACGCTCCACTAACGTCTTCACAAGGCTACAAAGTTTCATGGAATTGCATCAAATTCACTTTTTGCCTATTGTAACTAAGTTTGGGAATTTTGTAAAAAAATTTAATTACTTTATACTTCATTATACTTTCAAAGGAAAGGGTTTGCCCTATCCTACCCGTTCGGCTAACGACCCTCCACCAATCAAGGAAGCAGTGGGTGAGAGTGGACACCCATTAAACGGCCATTTTATAGGCCATAACCTTATACCCCCCCCCCCCCCCTTATAGATCGGCTTCGTGAATGAGGCCTACTAACGGTAAGACTAACAGTTTAAGTTATACATATATAATATTAGATTTTTAATGTTATATATAGTATAAGGGTGTATTTTACACTTTTAAAATACTAGGTGGTCTAATTTAATAAATTATACTTTTAATTTAATTAAATGTAAACCAAAGCTTTATGGATTTATTAACTCTCTTTTAATTATTCACTTAATTAATTTGATAAACCATAAGGGTGTAATTTGAACTTTTCAAAGTACTAGGGCTTTAGAATTTAATATTTCAAAATCAAACTTTTAATCAAATTTTAAATTTCAAAAGTTGAGGGAAAGTTTTGAACTTTTTCAAAACATTAGGGTTTAGAATTTAAATATTTCAAAATTAAACTTTTAATCAAAATTTAAATTAGAAAACTTGAGGGCAAGTTTTGAAACTTTTCAAAACTATCTAGATCAAATTACAAATAATTAAATTAATCAAATAATTTGAATTATCTAAATTTAAACTAGTTTAATTTTTCACAAGATAATTCAAATCAAATTACAAATAATCAATCTTTATCTTATAAAACAAGTAATTATCTTGAATTGACAATTATCCATTAATTTAATTAGGATATCAATTACCATAATATAAAAATCTGATTTTAATTTGAAAAAACAATTTAAGGTAATTATTCAAAGCAAATTAAGGCAAAAATCTCAAAATTGTGTTGTCAGACTGAATTCACGACGTGAATCAGGTCATATTCGAAATTCACAATTTTTCAGCTTTGAAAACATAATTTTGCATCAAATACAATATAAGAACACCCTAGGCTTTGATACCATTGATCGGTTTTGAGCAAATCATCAATCCTATGATGCACATGCAAAACCCTAAAACTTTGGATCTAGGTTTATTTAATTGTACATGCAAATTATCCAAAGCTCATAAACCCTAGATCTAGCATACTATAATCGAATTAATATATGTAAATAGGGTTTAGATCTTACCTTGATTTTTATGTAGCAATAACAATCATAAACCTTCTTGATCTTGATTCTTGAAATCTTAGTGCCTCAAATGTTGCACCTCTAATGGCTCATAAACACCAAGAGCAAGAGGATGAAGAATGAAAAGAGGAGAGACACCCAAAAACATCTAGAAACCCTATGGAAACTCTTAGCCACGTTTTTGGTGCCCTAGGGGTCCTTAAATACTCAGACTATTAGGGATATCTAACAAGGAAACCCTAATTTGACTGCTTAGGCCCTATACAGCCCATGGACTCCCTCCTTAGAGGCCTTGGACGATTTCTATTCGGTTTCCCCATAGAATTCGTCCACTCCTCTAATATGGAGTCCATTAGCCCAATATTCAACTATCACACATTTGATAGTTCTAGTCCCCTAAGTTTAATAAATCTCTTTTAGCCACAAAATTAATTCTTAATTAATTATTGACTAATATTAATTACACAATATGACTTCTACTTTAATATATTATTCTCATTATATATTAATAAATCATAATTAATCCTCTCTCTCTCCATAATTCATCCTGTCAAGATGCTTTGGTGAGGGCAACCCAAAAGGACCATGCACCATCCGGTCAAGTACATACCAAAATAGTTATGAACTTAGACACTAATCCAACAGTTTGCGGTAGGACTGATTTCGGTCCGAGGTGGGGTCTTTAATGAGGTTTTCGGTTGGTGTTCTCGGGCTCATATGGAATCACCAAATGGTGATTTCGGTCCATACTTTTGGGATGAAATTTTCAATATCAAAATATATATAATGTTTTAAATAAATAATAACATTATTTACCCTAAAATTTGACATCTTTGATTTTTATTTAACATGTTTGAATTTTGTTGATTTGTTTTGACTTTTATTGATTTGAAATAACGGGTTGTTACAATCTTATTGATCTTGAGAGTTTTAGGAGTTAGTCGACAATAAACCTTTTGGTCATCACTAGCACATGACCTGAGGTTGATAACCTATCGTGTTCAGTTGACACATTCTTGTTTCTGTGCACCTTCCAATTGAGTTGGCAATGCTTATGAGTTCTATGGTTCTCATTTGACTGTAAAAATCAAAGCACGTTGGTCAGTGAGAGTACATTGATTAATGTGAGTGGGTTTCTTAACAACACGAAAACACTAGTAGGCCCTTGAGCTACCAGAGGGCAAGAAATTTAGAATTGTGAAATTCAATCCATGAAAAGAACGCTAACTTTGAATTTGGTTTGGTCCTAAACCTTATCTTATGATTGTTGGTTGGAAATTATAGATTCACATGAATGGGAGAGTGTACACCATATGATCTAGGTGGAAAAAGTTTTGTCTCTAATTCATGAGAATAATTAAGAGGAAACACTTTCCATTCATAGATTTTAAGTATCTGATAAAGATCAACATGGTTAGTGGTTGTGTTAATTTCATTCACAAATTCACAATATGATTACGATATCCCTTTTCATATTTCGAATTGTGAAGAATGGCAAGGAATTGTTTGAACTTTCAAACTTATAGTTATAAGTTTTGAAAAGGGTTAAACACACACATATGTTATCCGATGGAGGTGTACAAGCTTAAGAAGTCTAGTTGGAGACTTATCAAAGCATTGCTTAACAAAAATATGTACTTCAGTAAGAAAAGGCAAGAGTTATAATTTCTAGAAGTCATGTTTTATGGGTACATGTCAAAGCTAGTGGGAGCATAATTGTTATGCTAGTATTGCATGTTGACAATGCTGCTTGTAGGGAACAAAGTTTTCAATTTGCAAATTGCAAAGTTTGAAAATTGTTTCGCTATAATAGATTTAAGGGTGAGGACACTCATACTTCGTTTCAAATCTAAAAGTTTAGATTGTAGGGTTCAATAGAACTTAGTCATAAACATTTATGAATATCATGTTGAAATGGTTAACATAGGAAATTCAATGTGTAGAAGTATTTTAGCAATAGAAACATTATAAACATCAAATCCTTATGTGAGACATAATAATTCGAATCCCATATGCTTCATATATAGGACCGATTACATATGCTAAAATATTCACTTATTCTAATTTTTTAAAATGCTCGGAGCATTGTGAGAGAAAAAGAACTAGAATTTTGTATTACTGAAGTTGTTAAACAATTATCAAGAACATTCTGAGGTTTACTAAAGATTGGTTACATATGGACAGTTGGAAGTATAGTATTGATTGGAAAGACCATAGTGACATGTTTTATATTGAGATGATTCTTGGTCAAAATTGATGGTCATATGGAAATATTGAAAGTTTCCATAAAGGGAGTTAATTATTCAGTCTACATGTGAATTGGAAACTTTAATGCAGAAAAATGTTCAAGGAGCGTACCTTGAATTAGAACCTCCATTACCTTGGAATTGTTTTTATTAAAAAAGTTCCAATGGAATATTCTTTAATATCATTGGCTCAGTCTCTGTGACTTTGAAACCTCGCATCACAAAAAATCAATTCATGTAAGGTTGGAATTCTAATACATTTTAGACTGTGACAAGAATTTAGAAATGTGAAATGAGCATCATTGGAACAGTGTCCAATCAATCTGTTCACAATGGAAGGAACATACAGAGACATAATATGCATGTTGATAACACAACATGACCGATGTTTAATTCAAGTGGTTAGTTGATTACTCGAAACATTAAACAATGAATAAATTCTTAATTATTATGGTGATTAAATAATAAGAGTTTTATTTATATTAAATAATTTTGAGACCATAGTTAATTAGTTTATTATTGTGTTTCACTTTGCATGTTTTACTTCCTCAATAATTTGATTATTCAAAATTCCACAGTCGCTTAGAATTTTGGAAGTAAGTAGTGAAATAAGACTATTATGAATTGAATTGTAGATTGTCTATGGAGATTAGGCATTGCAATAAGATTGCTACAATATTAATGAGTACTTAGAAAATAGGGATTTCGAGTATTGGATAAACCCACGCTCAAAGAATTACTTCATGGATTTTATCACGAGTCATTCTGAGACGATAATATATTATATTCCTAAAACATAGATATATAAGTTGTAATTTACAAGTCAGTTGTACATTGGTATTGTGAAAACGCATCAGCAATTTGATATTATAAAACATAGTGTCATGTGCGAGTTGGTGAGTAAAAGATGAAAGCATATGAGTCAAATTTTATATGTTCCTTTTTTCCTAATGGGAAAAGCGATATCTTTGGGCCCCTTGATGATTTGATTTCGCCATCTGAAGTGCTTGGCCAAGCCTGGACTGAATTGATGTGTTTAATTAATAGCCTAGTTTCAGTCGCCATAAATCGGGAAATCTAGAAACAGAATTTTGGAAAATGAAATCGATTTCAATCCATGTCTCATGTTGACATGTAACTGACTGGGTTAGAGTTTGACAATGGCTTTTGGAAGCTACAATTTGTTGATCGATTTAGAACTTTACTGGCAATTATAGTTATATAGACTTATCCAAGTGAGAGACTGTTGGATTACATGTCTAAGCCCATTACTGTAATTGGCATATACTTGAACTGATGGTAGCACAGTCCTTTTGGGTTATCCTTAAACCTGGTAATTGAATAAGATAACTTTTAGAGAGAGAGAGAGAGAGAGAGATTTATTAATTTATTATATGATTAATAAATCAATTAGAAATCAAAATAAATGATTTGTTAATATATTATGAGAATAATATATTAACTAGAAATATTGTTATTTAATTAGTAATTAATCAGAAATTAACTGGAATTAATTTTGTGATTAATTGGATTAATTAAATGTACAAGGACCTAAGCTATAATTGTTCAATAGTTGAACAAAATGTTCCAGAACCTTCCCCATGAGAGGTGGACGATTTTTGGAGTGATTCTAGGGTTTCTAGAATATCCCTTGGAGATAATTAGGAAACTAATTATTTACCTGATTTAAGATATTATTAATATAATCAGGTAAGAGTTATCTAGGGTTTATTGGTCAGCTATAAATAGGGTCTCATTGCTTCTAAATTTTGGCCACTTGACTCCTCGAGAGTACAACCAAATTTTTTCTCTTCTATCCTCTCTCTTCAAGTTTCCTTAGTTGTTAGGGTTTGGGTGTGAACCATTAAAGGCATGACACTTGTGGTGCTAGCTTCTAAACCAATGAAGAAAGGTTTTTTGATTATTTACTACAATAATCAAAAGGTACGTAATTCTTAACTTGTTTTTCAATTTCGAAAGTACCTAAGATTCATAGGCCTCTTGTTGTTCAATAGAATGTTACTTCAATGGTGTTATGACATAGATCTAATAGGTTACATGTACCCTTAAGTGTTAAAGATTTATCCGCGTTAATAGATGTAAAACCCATCAATTTTGAATACGTCTAGGGGTTTCTATGGTGTTTTCTTTGAAGAAATCAAGTTTTCTATGTGTTAAGGCCTTCAAATGCAAGCCAAAAGTATGAGAAAATCGAAGCAAAAAGGAGCCAGACACTACAGTTCATGCGTTCCTGTGCACGCCCCACCTACACGACCAAGTTGCATGACCTGTGTGCACCTACGCTTCCTTCATGCGTGGGTATGTCTGATCAAAAAGTTTTAGCTTTAAGTGAACTTGCTCTCGGTGATTGATAGGTGGCCATGTGCCTACCATGTGAGACCCACGTATGAGGCTGGACCAGCTTTGATGACTCTTGACTTTTCGTGACAAAGTGTTGACCAAGGGATTTAATGAGTTGACCTGTTGACTTCCCTTGACTAACATTGACCGAAATTGACCTTTGTTGACCCATAGATAAAAATGTGCAGCTCCTCCTTCTTCATCCACCTCATTCCTCTTAAAAACACAACCACCCAACAACCACTTCGCCGGAAAAATAGAGATTACCGTCGGTCAAAATTCGATAAAACTTGCGTCATTCTCTTAGTTTTTCCGAGATCTACAAACCCCACCCAAAAACTTTTCTGATCTGTTGTCGGAATAGGGGGCGCTGCCACCACCACTTCGTGGCTTTTTGGCCATTTTTCGGCCAACTCTGACCATTTATCGTGATTTTGACACCACCAAAGTGTTTCTTTTTTTGAGCTCTAAGCATCAAACCGAGCAAAATTGAAAAATCTCACCAAAAAAATTGTCGGAATTTTAGCAAGAGTTAAGTCAAAAACTTCATATTATTGAAAGAGTCTTGCATTTTGGCACCGATGAACAACCATTATGCTTGGGGTGCAACTTATGGGATTTCGGGTTCAAGGTTTAAATTTCGAGGGCGAAAATCGAAACAAGTATACTCTTTCCTTGACTTTATTTACATTACATGCGTTAATATGAAAATTACGAACAAATATGCTTTGAAAATTGCTTAGGATTATTAGTTAGTGCCCAAATTGTTTAAAAAGCTTGATTCGAAAGTTGATAAATTTGGTTGATATTGCTTGGAAATTTTATTGAAAAGTTGTTTAAACTTTATTTGGAACTCGTTGAAATTGAATAGAATTGTTGCAAAATTTTAGTTGGAATTGTTAAACGGAATCGGTTGGTATTGTTTAAAATTGTTTTGAATTGTCAAAAGTTGCGTGCAATTATTTATTGGAATAGTTTGTGTTCGTTCTAAATATTGTCATAGTATTATTTTTGAGAGTGGTGAGAAAAGGGATTACTATGTGAATTGGGTTTGCTTTTGCAGGTCTTTAAGAATGAGTAAAACTCAGACACAGATCAACCGTTGATCTAAATTCAAAAAAGAATGTCGGTACATCGCATAAAGCCACCGGGAAGTGAAAGAAAGGTGGAGATGAGGGAGACGGTCCTACCCTCACAAATGCGGAAATAAAAAAGGTAACCCTCCAACCTTCTGGGATGTATAATCCGACCCACAAAGTTCTACCATAAGGAATCAATGAGGAATCTTAGGGTACACAATGGTGTGGTGACTTTGTTCTGCAGAATCTGTTGCATGTTTTCTTAATCTCTATGCCAGAACCTATGAAGATCCTACAATGGAATTCCTGTCCACCTTCACTAGAGATGATGAGGCGGAGGTCCTTACCTTCCAGTTGCAAGGTCAAAATCATCGACTCTCATACAGATGTTTGAATTCTATCATGGGAGTGGATCGCTCAAACAACATCATCACCCGTTCTCATGAGTAAATCAGTTTCTTGTGTTCCCCAATACACATTTTTGGTCACAAATCACCGGTCTTGACTCGTTCAATCTGAGCCGACAAAGGTCAAAGTAGATAGTTCATCCTAATTGGTGAGTTTCACACCAGATCCCTCCACAGGCATTGTAACACCCCCTCTGGCACGTATCACAATATTGTCCGCTTTGGGCAACTCGGCACGAGGACTTCCCAGGGGGTCACCCATCCTGGTACTACTCCCGTCCGAGCACGCTTAACTGCAGAGTTCTTATGAGATATGCTGCCCTCACGACTTTAAAACGTGTTGTGATAGGGAATGTATCCACACCCCTTATAAGGAATGCTTAGTTCTCCTTCTCAGCCGACATGGGATCAGATCTAACCCACTTTCACCCCCCATTATAGGGTTCGACGTCCTCATTGAACACATCGACCCGTTCCCTGGCTCTGATACCATTTGTAACACCCCCTCTAGCACGTATCACAATATTGTCCGCTTTGGGCCACTCGGCACGAGGACTTCCCAGGGGGTCACCCATCCTGGTACTACTCCTGCCCGAGCACGCTTAATTGCAGAGTTCTTATGGGATCTGCTGCCCTCACAACTTTAAAACGCGTTGTGATAGGGAAGGTATCCACACCCCTTATAAGGAATGCTTAGTTCTCCTTCAGATCTGATCCCACATCGGCTTGGAAGGAGAACGAAACATCTCCATATAAGGGGTGTGGATACCTTTCCTATCACAACGCGCTTTAAAGTCGTGAGGGCAGCAGATCCCATAAGAACTCTGCAGTTAAGCGTGCTCGGGCGGGAGTAGTACCAGGATGGGTGACCCCCTGGGAAGTCCTTGTGCCGAGTGGCCCAAAGCAGACAATATTGTGATACGTGCCAGAGGGGGATGTTACAAATGGTATCAGAGCTAGGGCACGGATTGATGTGTTCGACGGGGACGTCGAACCCTATAATGGGGTGTCAAAGTGGGTTAGATCTGATCCCACATCGGCTTGGAAGGAGAACGAAACATCTCCATATAAGGGGTGTGGATACCTTCCCTATAACAACGCGTTTTAAAGTCGTGAGGGCAGCAGATCCCATAAGAACTCTGCAGTTAAGCTTGCTCGGGCGGGAGTAGTACCAGGATGGGTGACCCCCTAGGAAGTCCTCGTGTCGAGTGGCCCAAAGTGGACAATAGTGTGATACGTGCCACAAGGGGATGTTACAGGCATCTTCGGTCGCCTTGAGCCCGGTCAAATAAATAGGTGTGAGCTCTTCTTCCTAGACAGCGTGTCACATAGAAGAGGCCCCAATTTCTCTACATTCTTTCTCGATAAATACGATGTTGTCCGTCAGCGAACCTCGGGAGAAATCTACATTAGGGAGATTATTATTATTATAGGTCGATCCGTCAGCCTAGACTTCCCCGCCCCCAATTACATATCGGTTGATAGTCGCCAACCCAACTTCCTACTTGATTGTGACACTTTAGAGAGAATGGATATGTTGGAAGATCGGGGCAATGACATATACAGTTGGCTCGATGGTGACAAGCATGCGGTTTACATCCTCCCAAGCTAGATTGGTGATACATTCCTTCTGACTGAAACCGAAACTTGGCTTCCTCCAGATCAGTTGATTCCAGTGGGTGTACAATCCGACTATAAGAATAAAGAGTAAGAAGAGGATGATGATAATGAGATACCCCATGTGGAGGACCATTTTGACCATCCGCAGATGCAACAACCTATGTATCAGGACCACTTTTAGGTCCCTGAACAACAGTTTGCTTTGCCATAGTATCAGCCACAACAACAGGGGGACATGATATTCCAACATATTTCCCCCTACATTATTTATCCAGATCGCTACTATGTTCTCTACTGTCAATCGCATAGATGCCCATACTCAAGAGAACACCCACACTATTCAGGATGTGGCAACCCGGGTCGACAGACTGGAGCAATACATTCCCTCCACTTCCCGTTAAGTCCAGGACATGTGGGACTTCCACTACCGCCATGGATATTTCCCGACATCTGATCCTCCAAGTTAACTTATTTATTCCCTTACCTTAAGCATTGAGGATAATGCTTATTCTTAAGCTTGGGGTGGGGTCTTACCTTTTATTTTTACTTTTTCATTCATTTTTAGTTAGGCTGCATAGCATATTAGTCTTTAAATTGCATTCATTTTTTTTATAAAACTCCAAAAAGAATTTATTTTCTTCTTTTCCACTTTTTTATTTTAGCATAACATTTAACTTAGGTTCATTTGCATGCATTTTTGTTATCTCTTTATTCTCATTCCCGAATATCTTTACTTGAAAGTCTCGACACACCTTAATTACAATTCTTTTGGAAACTCACAAAAAATAGAATCACTCATAGGGACTTTCAGTTGTTACGTCTTCTTTTATATAAACGTGGGGAGAGAGTGCGAAATAGTTATGTTGATGAATCAAATTATGACAATTATGGCATAAATAGAGGAATAGCTTAGTCTCAAGCCGACTAGTTCCTCACTTTCATGTTCCTTACAAATCAGAATTACACCCCAAAGAAAGGAATAAGAATTAGATTATGTTATTTTAAGATCCTTAGTGTCTATCTGCTACACTTCATATTATATCACATCACCTTATGATATAGTCAAATTTTACTATTTGATCTCAATTTAGGCCTAGTTTAGTTATGTTTAGCTTTTGCATTTATCTTTGCTCGATTTAGTCATTTAGCTTCTTAATTGGGTTGGATTTAGATGTCACTTGTAGTTTGTATATAGTTGTGCTTTGTATTTTTTTTTATTTGATGTAATCTTTGTAAAGCTCATTGGTAAACCAAAAAATCAAGCCTAAAAAAAACACAATTACCCTTTTTTAGTATTGTTCCATTTGTAGTTATTTGGTGTCTCATAAATCAAAGACTATTTGTTTAAATCCTCGTTCAGAAAGTCTTGCACCAATTTCAACAATTCTTACTTAAAACCTATTTTTTATGTGTTATGTGAAGTGTCATATATTCTTTTTATGTTAGAAGAGTCAAGTTTTGATCATTTGAAAAGTTGAAGTTTTATTTTTGTTTGTTTTGGTTATTAAAAGTCTTTAAAATTACTTAGAAAAGTCGGATATTATCGCTATCATAAAATGTGAATATAGTTAGAAAGTTTTTGGTATTTCTCTCATGGTATGTTTAAAAGATTTTATGGTAATAGTTCATGTCGTTATATTTGTAATTGTAATTGTATATTGGTTTATTTTTGTAAAAATAAAAAAAATAAAATAATAAAACAAAAAAAAAATACAAAATAATAATAATAATAATAAAAGGGTCGGGCCAATGATTTGTATCCCTTTTTTGTTTATTAAATGTTTAGATTATTTCAGATTCCATCTTGTATAGTTCGTTTCTATTTTGATGTATTTGTAGTATAGACTCCATATTTAGTTGACAACTACAATTGTGCCCATTACTCATCACGTGCTCGGGTATTCACGTTACATCGATCTCATTTTGGTAGGTGCACTTACACTTTTAGATGAATTTAGTTTTGTCAACCTTTGTATATAGCTTGTTACTTTTCATTTTTGGCTCGAGTTATTTTTCTTCGTTTTATTCCTTGACGTGGGGAGAAAGTTGTGGGGAGTAAGGAATATTCTAATAGAGGAACACTTTCTTATGGAGTGTGGGCTAGATCGGATCGTGAAATTATGTCACGTGAATCATATTAGTGAAGTATGCATGGTTGCTTTGTATCTCGTTCAATATGTATCTCTTGCTAGAAGTGTAACAAAGGCTCGTTCCTTAAAGCGATTCTTATTTCTAAAAAATGGATTATATGTTTTTATTTTAAGGGTGTTGTCATGAATTCCTACCTAATATGTTCATTCTTTTTCTTTTTTAGGTTAGTTCATCTAGAGTTCATTTTAGTCTTATCTTACTTGAGTACAAGTAAGGTTCAAGATTGGGGTAATTTGATAGTTTCATTTTATTTACTTCTTTTTACATTTTATTATAGCATATTTCATTCATAAATTAGCTAATCTAGTAATCTTCATGCATATTTTCCTTTTTGTTATTTTATGACTACTTCGGGTACTTTCTAGTTTTGTGAGCATAATTGCATATTTCAAGGAGACTAGCGGAGCGGGAATGTTCGGGACCTTTGGGAAACAAATGGACTTGGAGGACGATAAAGAATCTTAGGCTAGAAGACTAATTAAGATGATGCAATTCATGGGATTGTTGATTATGGAAACTTAATGAAGATGGTCTTTTACTTAAATGAAGACGGGAAAATATTTGAGCATGCGAAAATCATTGATCGGATGAGTAAGTGATCTATGAGTGATTTGGAGAAGACAAATTGGGCTTAAATTAAATAAAACTTGAAGACCAATGGATTACAAGCTGATCAGACATGTTCTGGGCTAGTGGGCTGTTGGAGGCCCAAATCATAGAAGAGCCCATTTCACGCACCACCCGTGCAACAACATGCAGGCCGTGCAAGGCCTTGCAAGGGAATTTTTGGAATTCCTTCTTTTGTGCTATATGGGGAAGGTTGGTGTGCCACTTTTCCACACTTCTACACATCTTATTTTGGAGTTTTCCTCTGCATTTTGAAGCCTCAAGAACACCATTACACTTGAATAACATCATCATTTTGCTCTTGATTCTTGCTATATGTTTGGTACTCTTAACTTTTATTTTGTTTTCTTGAGTTTAGCTATGCTAGGCTAAACTAATATTGGTTAACTTTGGTGAAATCACTTGAATGTTGAAAACCTCCATGAACTTGTTCTTGAATCTTTATGAGAATGTTTTATATTTTAACTTCTTCTTGCTACTTGTATGTTTTTCTCATGAGTTAAATGTATTTGTAGTTATTAGTTGGCTGATTTATTGATTAAGTAATGGATCATCAAATTAGCAAGCAACAAGTGATTTTTATGTTAGTTTTCACTTCACACAATCACAAAAACTTTTTCTCCAACATGGTAGTGGAAGCTTTTGACTCCTCTTGGATTTTGTGACTTTTTGGTTCTTAATGCTAGTTAATTTTCACTAATTATATGCTTAATTGAAATTGTGAGTTTAACTAAGGAAATATGTTATGAGCTTTTCTAGCTTTTTTAATAACTAAGAAAAGTCTAGGTAATCACAAGCTTCTTGGATTACTATAGCCAAATTATAGATTTTTTACAAGTATTACACTTTGGATTCTAATGATATATTTACCAAGTGTTTAACTGATGAAACCTTAAGTCAACCATCTTTCTCTCATTGATTTTACATCAAGTTTTTGCTTTTGTTTAATTGTGTTCTTTAAATCCAAGTTTAAATCTAGTTTTATTTAAAATATCAAAAAACTAAAACTCCCATTTTTTTTATTGTCATCTTATAAGTATTTTACAAAGAGATTTACATTGAGCATCAAATTGAACCAATCTTAGTTGATTTGACCCCTTTACCACTATATATTATTTTAGTGTACAAGCTTTAGGGTTATTTATTTTGTTAGCCTCGACAACCACCAGGTAGGGTCTGTTTTGTATACATAGTATACTATTTGGGAATTTCACTTTAAACACCTCACTAAATCCTGCCTAGAAATCATTCCCATAAGTAGATCACTCAGTATAATGATTTGGAATTACTGATAAATCTTATTTATAAGAACATAGTAATGACTATAAATATAAATCTAATTACAGTAAAATAATATTAAGTGTAATTTAACTTACAAAGATTTCCTAACAAAAGTCTGGAAACTGCACTGGCAGAACTCTAGCATGCTAGCTACTAATGTCGGACTCTTAGGAACTTTAGGGCTTTGCCGAAACCTTAAAAACTAAGGGAAATTAGGCTAGAATCGAAAAGAACTCGAGAGAGAGGTTGGGATTTGATTTTGTGAGGAGCATATTCGGAGGACAACCCATATGTATAAAATTTGAAAAAGCACGTCACGCCTGGTGATGTGGCCCATTCTGCTTGCAACACATGGCGAAAATTGGCTGGACCTGCATGATCCCTTCTAGAAGACCCCGCACGCCGTGTGCGCGAACTTTTTCAGATTTTCAAAAATTTGTATCTTCTTTATACGAACACCTTTTTGACGTTCTTTATATGCATGCTCTTGGTTTTATAATTACTATGACATTCGTTTAGATTGCTTAGGCTAATAAGAAACCTATCTAACATTCACTTTTTACGACGCGCATAACCGTGTCGATTTAATCGTGAAACTTCGAAGACGCATAACTTTTTCATACGAAGTCGGATTTCAAAATTTTTTTATATGTACGAAATTCTCGTCACATATATTATAACTTTTGTTAAGATTATTTATCCTAAATAATATTCTATCAATAAGTCATTTTTATCATTTATTATATCTTAATCGTCCAACCCAAATCTGCGGGTGTTACAATTTGAGACCATCACATATTTTTATCTCATCAATTTTAATGTGTTTTATGTATTGGATTATAAATAATGGTAATAGTTATATAATTATATCATGATGATCACTAGAAGCACACAAATCATAAATAAAAACACAAAGAATATCGATGGAAACCTTTGTGGGAAAAACCACAAGGCATAAAAACGTGTAAAAAAGTCGACAACTAGAAGAAGGAATTACATTGCATAAAAGTTGATTATAATAGGTGGGTAAAAGATAATGCCTTACACTAAAAAAATATAACTTGAAAGATTTTATTTATAGTAATGTGCAAAGACTTCTAAAGATCATAAAACTTCAAAATATATAGTTTTACTTTTATCATATAAATTGATGATTTTGAATTCATTAGGTGGGTCACACCTTTACTTAATATTGTTGAAAATAATTAAGATTATATATATATATATATATATATATATATATATATATATATATATATATATATATATATATATAAAAGTTATTACATCTGTACTTAATAACACAATCATTTTAAACATATATTTATCAAAATACAAATTTTTTAAACCTGTTATAAATATATGAATAGAAAATGATAAAAATATAATATAACCATTATGAATTTAATATTTGTTCATTGAAGATAAGATGAAAATAATAATTAATATAAGAAAATAATAAATGTTTAGAGACTAAATATAATAACATATAAAATAGACTAAAATTAATTGTTAAAAATAAATAAAAAACGCTTGGTAACCTTACTTTCACGAATTGTATCTAGAATTTTCTAAAGTACCCGAGAAGCTGGTGGAGTATGCTAGATTGACCCAGAAGATCCTAGAGCGTCCTAGAATTATCTAGGACATGAAAGCTCATCATGATCTTTATGGAATCATGTAAACATGTAAATATTTATATAGATTATTTTAGAATAGCCTTGTATAAAGAAAGAAGAAGTAGCGTCTAGAATATTTCGATAAGGAGGTGTAAAGACCCTAGATATAAGGGTGTAACCATTTGTTCCAAGACCATTGAAAGTTGCCCTGTATTCTCTTGAGTTCGTATAACAGAAGCTCTCTTTCATTTGTCGTAACTCTCAATCATTTGTTTCTTGCTTTCCAAGTCATTAGTAAGCCTTACTTAGTATATGAAACAATATAAGTCCATGATATCTGTCGCTCTCTTTTAAATATCATTACATTATTTTTTTGTATTTTTCAATTTAAACTTTTCATTAGTCCTATTTACTTTTGTTCTTCGTGAAATCATTTTTTTGGACCTGCTTTGATTTTTTTTAGCAACGATAATAATTTTCTTAGGGATTAGTTTGGATTTGGATGATCAAAGTAAATCTCTCATTTTTTTATCAATTTTTCGTTTGATCGATGTCTCATGGATTTATCGAACGGCGTAACGTGTAAGAGGATTATGTGTAGATAATTTGTCTCTATTCCGGGATCGGAGTTAACACCAATGCATTCGAATGTACTATGATTAAATCATTGGATTAATGGTGAATTATAAAGTTTTGGTATGGATTGAATGATAAATGATTTTGTATCTGATTTTGATTAATGATAGTATGAGTCCTTTAATGCATATATCTTCTCATCTTTAACACTTATTCATTTGCAACATGAGCATACATAAATAAGTTCCAATCTCTACAAGACATATCACATGTTATGGCTTGCAGCAATTATTTGTTCAAGCTTTTGCTGATCGGAGATTCAAGAGTTGGCAAATCATGTCTTCTGCTCAGATTTGTTGTAAGAAAATCATGCCATTTATAATTACTTCACTTATTTATTGTGTTTAATTTTCTAATATTGATCACTTTTCTACAAGATAACTCATATCTTGACAGTTATATCAACACAATTGATGTCGACTTTGTAAGAGTTTTAGTTTATGTCATAATGACATATCAATTAAAACATGCAACATTGTGTTATGTTTATCTTTGTGTATAATCAAGTTTTAGTTTCTATCATAGAAAATTCGCAATGTGGATCAAGATGGGAAGACCATTAAGCTTCAAATTGTGAGTATTTTTACAAATATATAAATTAAATCTTCTAATTGTTTCAAGAACCAAAATCATATTATCTATTTGGGACATGTAGTGGGACACTGTTGGACAAGAAGAGTTCACAACCATTACTAGCAGTTACTATTGTGGGCCCATGACATTATCATATGTTTCTTTAAACAAAAATATATTATCATATCATGCGTATTTCACCACTTTTTAATGTTCATTGTATTTGGATTTATTTCAGATAGTGTATGATGTTACTAACCTAGAAAGTTTCAACAATGTGAAACAATGGTGGAGTGAAATTGATAGTCATGCCAATGAAAATGTAAACAAACTTCTAGTTGGTAACAAATGTGATCTTTCTGAAAGTAGATTTGTTTGCTTTGATCCAAAATTCATACTACAAAGGTACAAATTTATATTTTTTTGTCCCCCTTCTAGATTTGTTTGCTTTGCAGTATCAAAGCAAACAAATCTACTTTCAGAAAGATCACATTTGTCACCAACTAGAAGTTTGTTTACATTTTCACTTGCACGACGATCAATTTCACTCAACCATTGTTTCAAATTGTTTAAACTTTCTAGGTTAGTAAGATAATACACTATCTGCAATAAATCCAAATACAAGGAACATTAAAAAGTGGTGAAATATGCATGATATGATGATATATTTTTATTTAAAGAAACATACGATAATGTCATGGGCCCACAATAGTAGCTGCTAGTAATGGTCATGAACCTTTCTTGTCCAGTAGTGTCCCAAATAAATAATATGATTTTGATTAAGGAAACAATTAGAAGTTTTAATATATATATTTGTAAAAATACTCACAATTTGAAGCTTAATTGTATTTCCATCTTGATCCACAGTACGAATTTTCTATGACAGAAATTAAAACTTGATTATACACAAAGATAAACAAAACACAATGTTGTATGTTTTAATTGATATGACATAAACTAAAACTCTTACAAATTCGACACCGATTGTGCTTATATAACTGTCAAGATATGAGTTATCATGTAGAAAAGTGATCAATATTAGAAAATTAAATACAATAAAGAAGTGAAGTAATTATAAATGACATGATTTTCTTACAACAAATCTGAGCAGAAGACATGATTTGCCAACTACTAAATCTCCGATCAGCAAAAGCTTGAATAAATAATTGTTGCAAGGCATAACATGTGTTATGTCTAGTAGATATGGGAACTTATTTATGTATGCTCATGTTGAAAATGAATAAGTGTTAGAGATGAGAATCTATATGCATTGAAGGACTCATACTGTCATTAATCAAAATCAGATACAAAATCATTTATCATCATTCTCAATCCATATCAAAACTTCATAATTCACCATTAATCCAATGATTTAATCATAGTACATTAGAATGCATTGGCGTTAACTCCAATCCCATAACAGAGACAAATTGTCTACACATAATCCTCTTACACATTACGCCGTTCGATAAATCCATGAGACATCGATCAAACGAAAAAATGATAGGAAAATGAGAGATTTACTTTGATAATCCAAATCCAAACTAATCCCTAATAAAATTGTTACGGTTGATAAAAAAAAATCGAAGCAGGTCCAAAAAAATGATTTCACGAAGAAAAAAATTAAAAATGACTAATGAAAAGTTTAAATTGAAAAATACAAAAAACAATGTAATGAGATTTGATAGAGAGCGACAGAGATCATGGACTTACATTGTTTCATATACTAAGTCAGGCTTACTAATGACTTGGAAAGCAAGAGACAAATGATTGAAAGTTACTACAAATGAAAGAGAGCTTCTATTATACGAACTCAAGAGAATACATGACAACTTTCAATGGTCTTGGAACAAATGGCTACAGCCCTATTAAAAAAGGACTAATAAAATGTTTCAATTAAAAATACAAAAAACAATGTAATGAGATTTGAAAGAGAGCAAGAGAGATCATGGACTTACTTAAGTGTGTTCATGGTCCGGTTTTTTCGGTTTTTAGGTCAAACCGAAGCGTTAGTTACGATTTTTGTCAAGCTAAAACTGAAGTCGAACCGTTCAAAAATTAAAACCGAACAAAACTAAACCATTACTAATGGTTTGGAGGCAACTTGCTTGAGCTAGGGGGTCCCTATTTGCAGGGGCGGATTTAGGGGGGTTCCGGGGTGGCACCGACAACCCCTAAATTTTCCGGCCGCAGTGGAAAAGTTTTCAAAATTTTTAAATTTTTAAATTTTTTCTACTATCGTGCAACCCGTAATCTTCCCGTGCAACCCCTACTATGAAATCCTGCGTCCGCCCCTGCCTATTTGGACCACCAGGAAGAAGGTTTTGGCTCTGAGTGTTGCAACTTGGGTTTAGGGGCAACTTGCTGAAGCTAGGAGAAAATTCTTTGGGTGAAGGAATTTAACATGAACTCTTTTGTGAGCTTTGTTTGGGCAAAATGATTTTAAGTTGACTTTGATATATAATCTTGGTGGGTATAGCCTATGGAGGAAATTCTAAATCCGATAAAGGAAGATGGAATTAAATGCCATCAAATCCAAATTTAGGAGATTAAAAAAAACGATGGATTTGTTTATATTCATGATGAGATAGGAAATCTTTAGTTCTAAGCGTTTTTTTTTATTTTATAAAATGGTGTTTGATTGTATTATGTTCATGCATTTAGAGTTCAGATGTATTCTTCTTTTATAATCATTGATAAATATAATTAAAAATATATGATTTCAAAGGTAGTATATGTTGTTTAAATATATTTATTTTTGATAAGACGCAATGTTGTATACAAGTATGTATGCAATTAAGATTAGATGTATATATTTATTTATTATGTAATTTATTTTGTAAAATATGTGTTTGTCTATATTTTTTTTTATAAAAATGAATTTGTATATATTTATGTACTTAATAAATACCTTTTTTTTAAAATATGTATTTCATATACAAAATTTTTTTTTTCAAAATATTTATATAGAAAATATAAGATTTTGTATGTGAAAATATGTTTTTTTTTGTATAAATATGATTTTTTTAAAGAAAAAACATATTAAAAATTTATTTTGAGAAAAAAAAGTAGTAAAAAACTAAATTTATGATGAATTCGTAATAAAATTCTGAAATTTTGACCAAACGGGTAAAATTTTTATCAAATTTATAATATAATTTAAAATTTAGGCAAAAAATATAAATTTTAGACCAAATTTATAATAAAATTTGAAATCTGTGCAAAAAATATAATTTTTGAAAGTTGGATGGCCTGTTGACCGGATAAAATGGTTAAATTGAATACGATTACCGTTTTTTAGGACTTAATTAAATAAAAAAAAATTTAATGAGTAAATCAACTATGAACCCGATATATAAAGACTTTTTTTTATAGTTTTCCCTAAAATAATAATTAATTACTTCATTCAAAATTTTGTTTGTATTGTATTCATTTAATTTTATAAGAAAATAGGTAATTGTTACATTGTAATTTTTTTGTTTATTCAATTATGAATAAACCTATAAGCTAGTTATATATTAAATTTATTTTATTCATTTATAACTATAAAGTGTATTGATTTTTTATCCATATTTTGGATATACAATAGTTTCGTATATGATTACGAATGTTTTTCTTAATCATATATGATTACAAATATACTAATGAAATGATTTTTATCTCTTTGATATTTGATAGATAAAAAATAAATAATTTTTTTTTGGGAAAATTCATGTTAAATAAAAATGTTAATAATTTTCGGTGATTAAAAATATAGAATCCATAAAATCCAAATATTTGAAAAACCCACTTAATTTGGTTAGCTATCGTGCTTATAGGAATCATTTAATTATCATGATTTATTCATATTTAATTACATTGTAAAATTTCATTTATGTCTCTATGGTTTACCAAATGTAATGAGTTGGATGGATGACCCATTTTACTAATGCTGTCAATTTTCAGCGACTGATGGTGGTGAAAGCAGTGGAAAGTGTCTGATGGTGACTGACGTATCTCACATGAGGGGATACAATACAAATGGTGGAAATGAGGACACCAAGGAGCGAGAGGACTTATGCTTCACAACAAAACCTCTCAGTGTGCAGATCAATGAACTTGATGAATTGATCAAGAAGGTACAATATCTTTTTATTTCGTTCAAAATTCCACAGAAATCATATGAAAAGGAATTAAATAACTTAAATTCAAAAATCTCAAATCTGGATAGTTGTTTAACTCAAACACGGGTCACCAATTCTAACCTAACTGACCAAATAAATAGGGTGTCATCCAAGAGTGAGGAGCGAAGGATGTGGATTGAGCAGAAGGAGTCAGAGCTGATTAAGTCTAAGGATGAAAACATTTATTTGCAAAGAGACAATTTGAAACTTTTAAAACAAAGAAATGTTTTTTGTTTAATTGCTAAAAGACTTTACGCTAACATTACTCAACTGCATCTGAATTGTGAAATAGGGCAGAAAATACATCGCATGATTTTACCCTTCCTTGAGTTTAAGGAGGATGAAATCGATGCTGAAGCATACAACTGTGAAAGTGTTGTTTTGTCTGATGATATGAATCCTACTTATATGTACGGTCTGGACAAAATAGAATCTTTTATAAAGTCCAAAGACCATAAGGACATGCTGAAAAACCTTTTGGATGAAAACGATAAGTTGAAACTAAGGACCGAAACCATACAAAAATTCGACTCATTGAGTGCCAATTTAAGTTCAGAAAATAAAATTGATGTTGAAAACGCATCTGAACTTAATGAGGACGATGATATGAGTGAAATTTCTGTAGAGGTTGAAGTTGACTGTTCTGAGTTTGTCAAGAGCGAACCCGAAAATCACAGAAATCTAATTTCTGAAAATTCTGTGGAATTCGCTTGTTTGTCCAAGAATAAGTCCCCAGCCCTTAAAGAAAAAACTCTTGTGTTTTAGAAGGTTAGAACTACTCCAAATCAGGTGTATAAAGTCACAGGAGTAACCGAACATCAAACAGCCGAACTCACTGCCATAGTAAACAAAGATAACGCAGATGGCTGTGATGAGTTCTTCTGGTAAGCTCCTATAGATAATGCCGACGAAATAGTTGGTATGTCAGAGCGAACGTCCTGGAAAACAAAAGGAAGATATTGTTGGATTAGTGTCTAAGTCCATAACTATTTTGGTATGTACTTAACCCGATGGTGCATGGTCCTTTTGGGTTGCCTTCACCAAAGCAACTTGATTGGAGAAATGAATAAAGAGAGAGAGGATAATATGATTTATTAATATGTTATAAGAATAATATATTAAAGGAGAAATCATATTTGTTTAATTAATATTGGTCAATAATTAATTAAGAATTAATTTTGTGATCAAGTGTAATTAATTAAACTAGAGGGGCTGAATTGTAATTATGTGATAGTTACAAAATAAGGTAAGAGTTATCTTATTATTAGGTTGGACGAATTTAAGGATATAGAGCCTTAGAATTCAAGTATGATAAGGATTCAAGGATTATCTTATTGGTTGCTTGGTGGATAAGCAACTAGATAAGGATAATGACTGAAACCCTATTCCTACACCTATATAAACACCCCTAGGGTTATGAATTCGGGTATTCCTTCCCAAGAAGTCCTAGATACGAATTCTAACCTCTCTCCTTTCTCTTTATACCTTCTCCACTTGCTTATGGTGTTTGTAAGCCATTAGAGGAGTGACACTTGTGACTCTCTGCTTTCCAAGGTCAATTCAAGGAGGAATTAGATTGTTATTGCTATATAACAATCAAGGTATGTTCTTAAACCTATTTACATGTGAATTCTGATTTCCATATGCTAGAATTAGGGTTTATAGTCTTGGATTCAAAGCATGTACAATAGAGAAACCTAGATCCAAGCATTAGGGTTTGTATGAGCACATAGGATGTCTTATGGCCCATAACCCATCAGATATGTACCAGAGCCGCTAAATAAGCCTGACAACTTTGACGTGCCAAGCATAAGTGGCACAAAAGAAATACCTGTAGAAGAAGTCAACTCCACAAGCGAAACCTCATCTACGAAGAGCGAACCGGCTGTCAAGAAGCTAAAGCAAAAGGCTAATATCCATAGACAACCGAAACAGGTGAAAAATCAAAAGCAGCAAAGAAACCTAAGATACAAAAAGAATCTCTCTGAGCGAAAACAATTTTGGTGCTCTCAAAACACTCATTTCTCTTATCATGATAGAAATTCAAAGTCAGAGAAAAAGGCTTTCGGGCCACATGAGGAACAGAACCGAAAGGTTAGGTTTGGTCGTGAGAGCAACAACAACCGAAAGGACAGATTCGGTCCCGAGAGCAACAGCAACCGAAAGGACAAATTTGGTCCCGAGAGCAACAGCAACCGAAAGGACAAATTTGGTCCCGAGAGCAACAACAACCGAAAGGATAGGTTCGGTCACGAAGGCAAAAGCTACCGAAGGTCCAGGTTCGGTCCCTCCAATGACCAAAAACAAAAGGGTCATTTAGAACCTCAAGTCAGAAAAAACTCCCATTCTAAATTCACTCGTTCTGATTCCTCTCATTCTTAATTCTCATCTAAACCCAATTCTGTTCCTACACAAAATTCAAATTCATCAACGAACTTGAAAGGAAAATCGAAGATTTCCTTAGTCAAGGAAAACCGAAAGCAGACTAATGCCCAAACACCAAAATCTGAAACCAAAACGTCTGTAACTAACCCTAACAAAATCAAAGTTTTCACTATTAAGAAGAAATATGAAACAACATTAATAAAAAGAACATATCTTGTTGATGTTACTCTTACTATTCCTGTTCCTGTGAAAGGCTCACGTGGACCCAAGAAACTTTGGGTTCCTAAATCTGCTTAATTTTTGCAGGTCATAAGTGACGAGCAGTTCGACGAAGAATGGTACATTGACAGTGGATGCTCACGTCACATGACAGGAAGGAAGGAAGAGCTAAGGGAGTTTCGATCTCTTCAAAATGGTGGGAATGTCAAGTTCGGCAACAACTCTTATGGAACGATAAAGGGTTATGGGATGATAACCAATGGAGACTTTACAATAAGAAAGGTGGCGTACGTTGAAGGGTTGCAGCACAATCTCATCAGTGTATCTCAACTGGTGGGCGGTACCGGTCTCAAGGTTTCATTCGACGATGAAGGTTTAAAAATAATAGAGAATAAATCAAACAACGTCATTCTCAAATCAGACCGAAAAGGCAAAATGTTTCCTCTTAATCTCAAACCAATCAAAGGAAATCTAGCTATATGTCTTTTGTCCAAAGCTCATTCTGACAAAAGTTGGTTGTGGCACCAAAGGCTCTCACATCTCAACTTCAAAGACATCAACAAGCTTGTCACAGGAGGTCATGTTAGGGGTCTCCCATTTCTCAAGTTTGATCGAGAACATTTGTGCGCTGCGTGTGAAATGGGGAAACAAAGTCATCAAAGTCACCCTTCTATTATAAACACAAAAGTTGTTGAACCCCTTGAGTTGCTTCACATTGACTTGTGTGGTCCATCATCAATCGAAAGCATTGGCGGTAGCAAGTATATTCTTGTTATCGTTGATGATTTCTCACGTTTTACATGGGTGTTCTTTCTGAAGCACAAATATGAGGCAACTCTTAAGCTAAAGATGTTCATCAAGCAGGTTGAAGCGCAACTGAGAAAAGTCGTTCGCAACATCAGGAGCAACAATGGACTGGAGTTCAAGAACAAAGAATTTGAAGACTTTTTGGCAGAAAAAGGAACCAGTCACAACTTCTCGGCCCTACACGCCTCAACATAACGGAATTGTCAAAAGACGAAACCGATCCTTGTGTGAGGCGGCCCGAACGATGCTAAGTTTCGCTTCTCTTCCTTTATATTTCTGGGCTGATGCTATTTCTGCAGCATGTTTTACACAGAACAGGTCTTATCTCAACAAGCGCTTCTCTCTTACTCCTTATGAGATCATCAATAATAGGAAGTCGAACGTAAAATTCTTCCACGTATTCGGTTCACGATGCTTCATCTTCAACTCCAAAGAACATCGTAACAAGTTTGATGTTAAAGCTGATGAAGGAATTTTTCTGGGATACTCTCTTACTTCAAAGGCATACCGGGTTTTAAAAAAGCGTTCCAGAAAAATTGAAGAAACATATTATGTGACTTTCGATGACAACTACATCAAGAAGATAAAGTTTACTGAAGAAGCAATTGGAGAGATTTTCTCTCAAACAGGTCAAGTCACGGCCTCGATTGCTAATCTGTTCGATCAGTTTGTGGAATTATTCGATGAACCTGAGAAAGCTACTCTCTCGGAAGCCAAGGCAGCAGACAACAAAGTCAACCATCTGAAGCAAATTGTCGAAGATGCCGCCAAACGAATGGATGAAGACGAACAAGTTCCAAATGAACCTCCTCAGCTAGGCGCTTCAGTTGAGGGGGAGAATCCACTTTCTTCAAAACAACCGAGCTCACAATTTGAGGGGGAGAATTCTATTCCTGTAGCATCCGAAAGCTCAACAACACCTGAAAGCTCAACAACACCCGAAAGTCCTGTAGCACCAGAAAGTCCAGCTACACCTGAAAGCTCATCAGTCGAGGGGGAGAACTCCAATATGTTCTACGATGACGATAGTCAGTCTGAATTGGAAGAAATGGTCAATGCTGAATTGGATCCATCCTATGATCCAAATTACCCTCCTCTTGTTAAATGGACCAGAGATCATCTTGTATCTCAGATAGTGGGTAATGTCTCTGAAAAGGTCCTCACCTGATCTCAACTAAAGACAAAGCAAACATCTCTATTCTCCAAAGTAGAGTTCTACATGTATAATTCTTTCATATCAAAAGTTGAACCGAAGACAGTAAATACTGCTCTTGATCATTCTGACTGGGTTCAAGCTATGCAAGATGAACTCAACGAGTTCGAAAGAAACAAGGTATGGCGCCTCATTCCAACTCCTAAAGATGCCTCAGTTGTTGGTCTCAAATGGGTTTTCAGAAACAAAATGGACAAGGAAGGCAATGTGATTCGAAACAAAGCTCGTCTCATGGTGAAAGGATACTGCCAGGAAGAAGGAATTGATTACGAAAAAACTTTTGCTCCGGTAGCTAGGCTGGAATCTATTCGAATATTTCTTGCCTACGCTGCACACAAGAACTTCGAGGTCTACCAAATGGACGTAAAATGCGCCTTTCTGAATGGAGAACTTGAAGAAACGGTTTACATGGAGCAACCTCCTGGTTTTGTCAATTAAAAGTACCCAAATCACTGTTATATTCTGATCAAAGCAATTTATGGTCTGAAACAAGCACCTAGGGCATGGTATGAAACACTAACTAAGTTCTTAAAGATGTCAAAATTCAAACAAGGTTCGGTTGACCCAACCTTCTTTCGTAAGAAGGAAGGTAACCACCTTATGATAGTTCAAATCTATGTCGATGATATCATCTTTGGCTCAACGAATCCTAGCTTAACAGTTGAATTCAGAAAGCTGATGGAGACTAAATTTGAAATGAGCTCAATGGGTCCGATTAACTTTTTCCTTGGTTTAAACATTAGACAGGGACCCGAAGGCATCTTTATCAACCAGGAAGCATACACCAAGACTCTTCTTGCTAAATTTGGCATGATGGGAGACTCAAAGGTCAAAGTTCTAATGGTGTTCGGCACCAAGCTCACACCATCCTTGGAAAAACCGGCAGTCGATATTATGCTATACCGCCAGATGATTGGGTCCTTAATGTACCTTACTGCTAGCAGGCCTGATGTAATGTTTTCTGTGTGTTATTGTGCTAGGTTTCAGGCGAATCCTCGTGAACCACATATGCTTGCAGTGAAAAACATACTCCGGTATCTGAAACGAACCACCTCCCTCGGTCTATGGTATCCATCAAACTCAGGTTTCTTCGTTCAAGCCTACTCAAATGCAGACCTTGGAGGATGTGGTTTAGACAGGAAAAGCACCACTAGAGGCTGCCAATTCCTATACGGGAAGTTATTAGCTGGCAATCAAAGAAACAGACATGTGTTTCTCTGTCAACAGCCGAAGCAGAGTACATCGCAGCTGCCTCCTGTACATCTCAAGTGATTTGGATCCAAAGCCAGCTCCAGGACTATGGACTCAATATGAAAAAGATCCCACTATATTGCGATTCAGAAAGTGCAATTAGGATCTGTCATAACCCAGTGCAACATTCCAAGACCAAGCATATAGCACTGAGGTATCACTTTATTAAGGATCATGTGGAAGACGGGAACGTCGAAATTCACTTTGTTCGAACCACTGATCAACTGGCTGACATCTTCACCAAAGCTCTTCCTGAAGCGAGTTTCAATAAAATTCTACAAGGGCTTGGAATGATGGAATCGGAGTCAGTACCAAAAACTACTTCTCAAAACTAAAAGTTGGAGGCGAAATGAACCGAACGTTTGGGTTCGGTTCACGTGTGTGCCGAAATGAACCGAACGCTCGGGTTCGGTCCTATTCTCTTCGCCTCTCACTCAAAGGTAGTTTCTTTGGCTATAAACCTTTTGTATCTTTTTCAAATTTCATCTCTCTTATTTTCAAAGTTTTTTTTTCTTTTTTTAATTTCAAAATTCTTTTCTTTCTCAAATTTTTTTTTTTGCAACCGAAATAGACCGAACGCTCGGGTTCGGTTCCAAATTTTTTTTGTCTCATTTTTTTTCTCTTTAAATTAAAATTTTCAAAATTATTTTTTATCAAAAACTCTAAAAACATTTTTTTTTGTATGAAATTTTTTTTTCTCTCATATTTTTGTGTGGCTGTTTGTGTGGAAATTCTTTCATTAGTTAAGTGTCCCTAGAAGCATGTTGTTGTATGTGTCCAAAGCCTCACCCGATTCAGAATAATAGCCTTACTGACTTGGTATATACAAACCTTATCTTCCCAATTAGGTTTTTATATTTATTCTAATCATGAGCTACCTTACTCTCTTCTCACATGAGATAAGAGTTTTTTGCTTGGTCCTTATTTTAATAGCAGAGGTACCTTGGTCTCTTTACACCATCTACACTATTTTTCTCCATCTCATTCGCTTCATACATGTAACCCTTGAGACTCTCAGAAATTACCACTGAGGTTTATGGTTAAACAATTTCTGTGTTCATGATCTTAGCTTCGTGCCACTACGTACAAAGTGAAACCCACAATTCAATACCTACTATGCATTGACGGTGAACAATCAACTTTGCTCTAGCTTTCACTAACGAATTGATGGACTTATCCATAGGGATGGAAAGTGAAATCTCTAATTTCCTTTTGTGTGATTCCTATGAAATTGTTAAATCCCATAACATTTCTTCCCTTGGAATCCAGTTTTTATTTTTTTTTGAGATTTTACATAAACTATTTTACATTGCCACTTAAATTTTTTCAAACTTACTTGTTCAACAGACTACATTGGTCTCACAAGTACTTCGTTCGATTTCTGTCTTATATCAAGATCAAGAATTCTGAACTGAAGCGAAAGCCACCTAAATTAGCTTGGTTACAAGAAGCCTTTCAACATTTCTCAATAAGTGTCTGATTGTTATTCAACGGGAAACCAAACAAACACTTTAAAGTCTCTCTTGACTTTGAAGGAAGAGATTCGTGCACGGGATCCATTGTTTCGTGTCTTTACTGACATCACAAATTCCCTCATATGTGTTGCTTTATTTCCTTTTCTTTTACACACTAAGCACGAAAATCTTTTTGATTTTCCACAATTTTGGTTTCATTTGTTACACGCAAATTTTTTTAATGGGATTTGAAGTTATAAAAGAGTTGTGGCTCATATTGATCCACGTGGTAATTTTGCTTTAAGATGACGTTCACTCTAAAGGGATAAGATGCTGACTCAGGCGGGACTCCAATCGATTTGATTTTTAAATGGCGCTTGAATGACAGGCGTGCGAAGTGGAACCGTTTTTCTTAAACGGCGCTTGATGGGAAGGCGCATGAATCGGGACAGTTCTTCTCTCTCCTGCGTAATCATCGGTGCTACCAACTGTCATACATCAATCACCTCCGAAAAACCCTTCGTATTTCCTTCGAAGATTTGGGAACGGATTCTTCTCTCTCCTTTAGCCACAGTATAAAAGGTAACTTCAACCATTATTTACCTCTTTACTGCACCCAAACTTCAGAGAGCAAGAAAAGCTTTAAGTATTCTACTGTTCATCATCTCTCCCAACTTCTTCACTTCAATGGCGGATTCATCATATGTTCATGCCACTTCCCACATCCTGCCGATTCGTCCTCAACAGAGTCTGATCATCGATCTTACTCCACACGTTTACGACGCCTTCATGTTCCCGATCATCGAATGCCTCAAATACTCGCCGCTTGCTCCTGCTCTCACCAAAGCTGAAGTTGTTCCAATGGAATTTTTATCCCAAATTTTCGCCACTGCTCATTACGATAAGTCTGTCGATAGGATCTTCTTTGACATTCTTGATCACAAGGGGTCAATCTCCAAGCAGCGATTCTGCTCACTCCTAGGGTTTGAACCCGATTCATCTAAGGTTAACCCTGAATCCATTCAAGTGGGTCACTTGTTTTCTATGTTCTATAATATGGGATATACTGAGGTGCTGACAACGGTCACTAAGTTCAAGAAATCGTGCCTGCCTCCTCAGTGGAACGGGTTATTTATTGTGCTGTTCAAAGGGTTATCTGAACGCAGTGTCGGTTCAGACGGAGCGAGTTGTCTGTTCATCACGATTCTTTATGGGGTATCCAACGGTATCAACCTGAATTATGGGTCGGTGTTATGGCAGCAACTGATCCAGAGCCTTGCATCCACATCTCAACATTCAGAGATCTCCTACGCTCGATTCTGGACGTTGGTCACCAAATGGGTGATGGACAAGTATCACGTCCCCATTGTTGTTGATTCTCCACTCTCTTCGATTGGTACTTTCCATACCACGAAGATCATAGTCTCCGATGCATCAAAATTTCAGTTTAGTGGCTCCATTCCTAAGTCAATGTTTGGAGACGTTCCTGCTGAAAGCCGTATCATCCGAACCTACAAGGAGTTTCGTCGCTTTGGTCCTAGAGAGCTCACTCCTGAGATGATCAAATCCATCCACGAAGCTGATAAGCCCGCTCCAAGGGGAAAGAAGAATGAAAAGGGAAAAGACAAACAGGTTGGCAAGGGAGCGAAAGGCCCTTCTCCCAAGAAACGAAAACCGACCAAGGCTGCTCACTCTCCTCCACTAAAGAAGAGAAAAACCCAACCCAGGCGAAAGCTGATATTAGCTTCCTCCTCAAGCGAATCTGAGGAAGAAAATTCAGACTCTGACGAGTCACCTCGTGGTAACACTCCTCCATGATCGCCTACCCCAGAAGTACATTTTTCCAGTTCACCTATCTCTTCCCCACCTGTCACCATTCCTATTTCCATTCCCCCCATAACATCCACCACTCACATACCACCAACTTCCATCCCAGTACCCCCTCCCATTTTCACTGAAGCTACCACAACAACAGTTGAAGTAAGAACCAACGTATCTGATACGGGGGTTCCTACTAAAGCACCCGAACCCACTCCCACTACCGAACCTACTTCACAACCCGAACCTACTTCCACTACCGAGCCTCCACCCTCACATCCACCCTCCTCTCCTGCTCAGTCCGTAGAAGATGAAGAACCATTTGTTGGTGGGGAGGACATGACATTTGATTCGGACTATTACAGTCCGTATCAGGTGCAGAGTGACGACGATGATGATGCTCCCGTCACCAAGAAGCATCTCAAGGAGCTTCACGAGAAGATTGATTCGCTCATTGCCTCCTCTTCTTCATGACAGTCTACCATTTCTGAAGCTGCTATTCAGAAGATTGTTGATGCTGTTTCCAAAGCTAATGAAGCTTCTCTTAGCTCAACTACTGTCGCAATTGATGCATCCACCAAAGCCTGTGCGGCTGCGACCGAAAAAGTCGAAAAACTATTTACTGATGCCTCCTCTCTTTTGCAGTCTTTACAGGAAACAATCGAAGCCACTAAAATGAAGCTTGACCCCATCGTTAACAAGCTGGCTACCTCAGTTTCCTCTGAACTGACGTCCTTCACCACTCTTCGTTAAACTCTCACCGACGACAACTCCGCGTTTAAGGCGACCATTGAGGAGCGCCTCACCAAGCTTCAAGAAGATCTAGCTGCTGAAAACTCTCTCATGGACGCTCTTGCTAGAAAGACCACTGCTCTTAAGGTCAATAGCCTTCAACTCTCCAATTCTCAAAAGGAGATTGAATCTCTTCGATCTGAACGAGAGATTGTGTCTTCATGTGTTTCGGATGTCCACGCAGCCATTTCAAACATCCTGGAAGGACATGATCCGATACTAAACTATTCAGTGAGGCGTACTCTCGCAGAAAAGCTTGCTCCTGCTCTTTCTCTCCTGAGCAAAATTGAAGGGCTCCTTGAGTTCGTGTCCATCCCAAAACAAGGGGGAGAGAATGTATCTCAACTGCCTCCCACTTCTACAGCAACAAAAACAACCGAGCCTCCTCCAACAGGCCAAGCCTCAGGTTCGGGTGTAAAAGACAAAGGGAAACAAATTGTTGAAGATAGTGACGACGACAAAGAGACGATCGCTGATCTCTTGAAAAAGCAAGGTCGAGATAAGGACATTGATATGAGCGCTCGGGTTGCTAGAGAGGCTGAAGAAGCTGAAAGAAAACAGAAAGAAGCTCACGACCTTCTTGAGAGTTTGAAGTCCGAAGGCTTTCGGTTCCGAAGGGAAAAGTTTTGATTTTAAAGTTCATTTTATTCCTATCAATAAATACTTATCTAAACATCATTTATATAATTTAAATCATATTCTAACCCTTATGAACTTAACGAAATAAATAAAACTCGAAATTTTATTTAAAAGAGTTTGGCTTTTATTGACTCGAAAACAACGGGTTGTTACATAAGTTGTTAAGCTTATTAAGCCATTAAGTGCTTAATCCATGCAACTACTTTGTCAAATTCTAGATCTTAGTCATTTAAGGGGTTGTAGGGCATAAAGTTGGCAACTTTATGCCTTTGCATGCCTGATAGGAGCCCAACATCCGATTTTGTCCATTAAGACTTACTTTAAAAAGTTATACTCATGCATGGTGCCATAATAACCTCCAAGATAGCATATTTATGCTTCTAACGTGCCAAAGGGATTAAGATCTAACATTACAAGCTTCTGAAGTTTCCCAAACTCACAAAAGATACTCCATGGACCAAAAATGAGCTTATGAACAAACCCTAACTCAATCTAGCAAAAGGATCAACAATGTATCGACTTGTTACCTCCAAAAGCTTCCCAAGATGATTTAGATTCAGGATCTTGAAGCTCAACCACGTCCAAGGCTTGCTCACCAACTTCTCCTTCTTGCAAACACACCAAAAAGGGATACTAATGTCACTTCAAGCTCAAGGATCACCTCTAATGGAAATTAGGGTTTTTAGGGACGTTTAAAGGTGTGGAGGCTGATAATGGATAAGGTCCAAAGGTATAAATGAGCTTAAATAGGGCTCATGTCTGAAAATTAGGGTTTTAGCCTTTTGGCCACATACACCTCGCGTATGAGGCTCGGCTGGACGATCAATGCGCCTATGTATGCTAAGCGTACATACACGCATGCCCAACATACGGAGGGTCTTCTTTGCAAAATAATTTATATCAAGGGCTTAAAAAGGAAATACATGGATTCGGATATTAGAAATCTCCCCCCATTGAATTAGACTTTGTCCTCAAAGTCTCCTGATGCAAATAAACTTGGGTAGTGCTCTCTTATCTCGTCCTCCGGTTCCCACGTCCACTCGGAGCCTCCCCGGTGATGCCATTGTATATTCACCACATTCACCACTTTATTACGCAAATTTTTAGTCTTCTTACCAAGAATATCAATGGGTTTTTCCACATATTTTCGACACCCATTCACTTGAATATTATCTAGCCTGATAACCACAGAATCATCAGCTACACATTTCTGCAATTGAGATACATGGGAGGTGTAATAGATTTGATTGAGCTCATCAGGAAGATCCAACTATTATGCAACCCTGCCAATCCGGGAAAAAATATTGAATGGACCAATAAATCGGGGACCCATCTTTCCACTCTTCTGAAACGGATGACACCTTTCCAAGGTGACACCTTCAGTAACACATAGGCCTCGTTTGTTTTTCTACAAAAGTACTTTTTGAGCACTTTTCCCTTTTGGCGGGTAGACATTTTGCAAGTGCACGGCTTCTTCCGCAAACTTGGAAAAAGACAAAAGACATTTAACCACTTCCAAAAAAACAACACCATAGTCTCCCATCTGAAACTCAAGATTCGAACGACGTCGGTCAACATAGCTCTTCTGATGACTCTGTGTGATCCACAACCTGTCGCGCACCTGTTGAATCAACTCAGTGGTCTTAAGCACCACCTCGGTGCTCCCCATGACCTGATGACCAACCTCCCCCTAACAAAAACCGGGGTCCTACACCTCCTTCCATATAACATCTCGAATGGTGTCCGGTCGATACTAGCATGATAACTGTTATTGTAGAACTCTGCCAGTTGAAGGTAAGTATCCAAATGCCCTCCAAAATCCAACACACAAGCCCTAAGCATATCCTTGAGTGTCTGGACCATCCACTCACTCTGACTGTCGGTCTGGGGTGACATGCTATACTGAAATGCAATTGAGTGGCTAACTCCTCTTAGAACTTCCTCCAAAATATGGAGGTAAAACGAACATCACGGTCTGATACCATAGATACCAGCACCCCGTTACCACCTCCTGAACATAGATATCCGTTAACTTCTCGGTGAATATACTCTCAGTAATCAGAAAAAAATGAGCACTCTTGGTCAACCTGTCCAGAATGACCTAAATAGAATCAACACCCAACGTCATCCTGGGTATTTTTGTGATAAAATCCATGGTGATCTCCTCCTACTTCCACATGGGGATGGGTAATGATTGGACCTTGCTGACTGATGTTCGGCTTTGGCCTTCCTACATGTCAAACACCACTCAACAAACCAAGCAACTTCTATCTTCATGCAGGGCTACCAATAGCTCAATCTCAAGTCCCGGTACATCTTCGTAGCCCCTAGATGCATAGAAAACTTGGATTTATGCGCCTCCTCCAAAATCATCTGCCTCACCCCACTTGATGTCAGAACCCAAAGCCTACCACACTGAGTCAATAACCCCCGACTATCTCTAACAAACTACGAAATCTGCCCTCAAATCTGCTCATTCTTCCAATTTTCCTTCTTCAATCCCTTTACCTGAGCCTCGTTGATCAAATCCATCAAGGGTGAAGACACAGTCATCCTCAAACAAATATCTCAGATCGATGAGCACAACGCCTTATGGATCAAATCAAGAGCCACCATGTTGGCCTTCCCGGGGTGATACAAAATCTTGCAGTCATAGTTTTTTACCACATCTAACCACCTCCGATGCCACATATTCAAGTTCGCTGATCCAACAAGTACTTTGAACTCTTATGGTCGGTGTAGATAGTACATCAGACCCCGTTGTTGCACCAGGTTCTTGGTACATGTTCTTTCTATTAAAATTTTTAAATATTTTGCATTTGGTCTTGGATCGGCGAGTTGAAGGACCAACTCGCCGAGTAGAAGCGGGATGAGGCGCGGAGTTTAAGTTGTGGACTCAGCAAGTCGAGTCCCGGACTCGGCAAGTAGACCCTGTTGGGAAAAAACCCTAATTTGAGGGTTTTCACCCTATTTAAACACATTAACTCGGCCTTCTTAGCCCCATTTGCTCCCAGAAGACCCCTCATAGCAAACCCTAGCCGTTTTTGAAGCAATCTAAGGCATTTGGAGTGATTTTGGTGCTTTTGTGATCCAAGGAAGGAAGGAAAAGCTTGAAGGATCAAGAGGAGGCTTGAAGGATTCGGTTTTGAGCATCATTTGCAGACTTCAGAAGGTATAAAGTCTATACCTTGCTTGCTCTTTTGATAGATACCATTTTGGGGAGTTTTAGGGCTTTTTCTAAGCCATTTTGGTCACCAACCATGATTGCAAGCATGGTTTGAGGGTGATGTTTCGGATCTAGGTCCTTTGAGGGGTTACAAGGAAGAAAGGAGTGGCTTTTGATCTCAAGGAAGGCCCCATGCATTGTGAGAGCTTGTTTTAGGACCTTTTAAGCTTAAAGTCCCATGCAAACACGTAAAGGTTGTAACTTTACGTCCTAGATTGATTGTGGAAGAATAGATCTACATTTTGATCAAGTGTTGTACATCAGAAAGCGAAGATTCGGTGAGTGGTTGTGACCAACTCGGCGAGTCCGTTCTTGGACTCGGCGAGTCCGTTCTTGGACTCGGCGAGTCCTAGGTTCTGTCCCATATCAGTTGAGGGTCATAAGGACCCAGTTGAGTGTGCAAAGGTTTTAAGGGGGTCCTAAGGGGTGACCCAACATTCTGGACTAAGCGGTTGTTCTGGAAATTCATGGGACTCGGCGAGTGCATGAGCAGACTCGGCGAGTCCAAGGCAATCTTCATAGAACTCGACGAGTTGTTCATCAACTTGGCGAGTCGAGGACAGAACGTGTTCATAGGATGAAGATGAACTCAACGAGTTGTTTGTAGAACTCGGCGAGCCAAGGACAGGACCTGTGTATCAGTTGATGATGAACTCGCCGAGTTGTTCATACAAGTCGGCAAGTCGGATGAGGATTTAGTCGATGTTCATTTAGAAGGAAAACTCGACGAGTAGAGACAGGTATGAGGTCAAATGGAAGGATAGGGACTCGGCGAGTTGGCGAGCCAACTCGGCGAGTCAGGTCAACTAGAAGTTGACTTTTGAATTTGACTTGGTCAGGGGTAAAATGGTCATTTTAGCCTAAGAGTAGATGTCAGCTTCTAACTAAGTGTTTTGTGGGAATTATAGCCTGAGGATTTCCGGAGCAGCACCGGTGGTAGTCAGAGGATTCCTGCACAATTCAACAACTACTACGAGGTGAGTTACCTTCTAGTAGCGGTGGGTTAACGGCCACAATGCCGGGCCACCAGTAGGGATCGTATGCTAGATGTTTGTATTTATGATATTCATCTGTGTGGTTACTACCTGATATGTTATATGCTAGCGTGATATGGTATGTGATAGTGATATATAGCTCGGTTGTTAGGACCGATGGGTAGGTTAGGCGCCCCAGATATGCCAAACAGTATGTTATGACATGTTTAGCTGCTAGCATGATATGTTACATGAGATAGAGGTAGCAGGAGGGGGAAGAGCCCCCAGATTCGGTTGTTAGGACCGAAGGGTAGGTCAGACACCCCAGATATGTCTGACAATAGGTTATGCTATGATATATGTGATAGTAGTGGTAGGGGGTGAAATAGTCCCCGAGGTTCGGTTGTTAGGACCGAAGGGTAGTCAGCACCCTAGAATGGTTCGACATGGGTACTTCAGCGCCCTAGAATGGCTTGACACGGGTACGATGGCACCCCAGAATGGCCGCATGGGTAGGTCGGCACCCCAGATTGGCCGTACAGGTAGGTCGGCACCCTAGAATGGTCGCACCGGGTAGGTCGGGCACCCCAGAAATGCCTGGCAGTATGTATGTTATGTGATTGTATGGTATGTGGTACAATGGGGGAACTCACTAAGCTTCGTGCTTATAGTTTTCAGTTTTGGTATTAGGTACCTCTTCAGCAAAGGGGAAGGAGTTGGCGCGGTAGTGGCACATCATACACACACTCTTTGGTTTTCCGCATTTATGAGATGTTCTGGGATTGTGTAACACCGTGAAATTTACAATAAATTTAAACTTTTCAAAATCAACCCATATTCATAAAATCATTAAAAAAATGTTTTCATTTCATTTATTATCAGAGTATCCCAGAACACCAACATTAAATTTGAGGAGCGGTACGATCATGCCTTTGCCTTGCCACGATCTCCTAAATTACCTAAAACAGTACACTGAAACTATAAGCTCGAAAGCTTAGTGAATTACTCCCAAAATACCACATGCAGCACATACGCCTTTCCAGGCCATAACTCTATGGGATCTTCCGATCCGAATGTCTCAGGGGACTTTCGTCCTAAACCTGGTAGGCCTTCCGGTCTTACCCATAATGACCTTCCGGTCCATACTCTATTGATCTTCCGGTCCATGCTCTATTGACCTTCCGGTCCATAACATACAGTTCATACATACATACAGTTCATACATGACATATACAGATCACATATCATAAGACAACCTATATCGCATACTCTTCGTAACTCATAAGAACTCCCTGTCATACATATATCTCATACTCACATCGTAATCCTACTCATACGAATCACATAACATCTATCAACTTAGCTCATACTTCTCATGGTAACTAAGACCTTCCGGTTGCACATATAACTCATACTCATATTGCATCCCTACTCATACGGATCACATATCATATAATTACTTATCCATAGCACTTAAGACCTTCCGGTCACACGTATATCTCATGCTCATAACGTAACATAACTCTACAATAAAGTAATCAACAAGTATCCGGCTTTCCGTCCGGTAAAGGAGGGCGACCTTGGTGCCTTAGACCCCATTGATATAGTAAGGATAACTCACCTGCAACTGCCGACTTGAAGGATTAAGACCACGCTGCTCCGACCACCAGCACGAACTCCACCACTGATCATTACCAAATAACCAAACCAATAAATACCAATAATTACCAAAATACCCCTGGAAGTCAAACTGGTCAACCCTTGGTCAAAGTCAAAGTCCTTAGTCAAATTCAACCTTCCTGACTGACTCTACTCGTCGAGTCAACCCGTTGACTCGTCGAGTCCCTATACTCTGAGAAACCCCATATCACGACTCAACTCGCCGAGTCAACCCGATGACTCGTCGAGTTCCTATGCTCTGAAAACTCCCATGCCTCGACTCGACTCGCCGAGTCACCCCGAGACTCGCCGAGTCCAAGAATCCTCGACTCCTATCCTATTCAACACACCGAGTCATCCCTCGACTCACCGATTCACGACTTAACCAGAAAAGTTAGGGTCCCATGACCAGACTCGCCGAGTCCAAGAACAGACTCGCCGAGTTGTTCTTCAAACTCGTCGAGTCCATGCTCATGTTCATACAACTCGCCGAGTACCTCTAGTTCTTAACCCATAAAGTGGACTTTCAAGTCATGCAAGGGCTCCAATCCATAGATCTACTCTTCTACAAGCCATCCATCACGTAAAGTGGCAAACTTTACGTGAATCCATAGAGATCTAATCCATAAACACTCAAGGCTATGGTTTGGGACAAGAAGGCTTCACCAACAACTCAAGGACAGGGACTTTATGCACATCTGAATCATCTCAATCCCAGATCTGAGGCAGCAACCTCAGATCCATCCTCCAAACCCATCATAACACTAGATATGCTCCCAAAACTTCCAAAAATGATAGATCCAGATGCACAAAAGCTCAAGCAACAAATTATTACCTCAAAAGAAAGCTCCAACTGAATAATAATCCCAATCTCTGTAAAGCCCCTTGCTCCAAACCTCTAAATCATCAAAATCTCTTCACCAATCACTTCTCAAAGCTCCAATTTGCTCTCCAATGCTCTCACCAACGGATCTAGGGTTTTCTGGACTTCAAAGAGGGCCAATGGGACTGAAGGGAGGACATTAAGTCCTTTAAATAGGGTGCAATCCCGAAGATTAGGGTTTTTTCTCTCTTCAACACTAACTCGCCGAGTCCAGCCGCCGACTCGCCGAGTTGGCCACTTAACACGCAACCAGAATCGCGACTCAACTTGCCGAGTCTACCCATGGACTCGCCGAGTTGACCATCCTTATTTACACTTTGAACCCTGAACTTGCACTTCTGAACTTGGGATGTTACAATTCTCCCCCACTTAGATTAGGCTTCGTCCTCAAAGCCTGCGACAACACAATTCCAAAAACTACTCCCGCAAAGCATCTCCTGGCATTAACTGATCCAGGTTCCTCAAAACATCACCATAGAAACCCAAAACCCAACTCTTCCCTCTGCGGTTTCCTGACAACCGCCTCAAGCCGACCACCGGCTCCTTCCTCTAACAACCACACTTATCAACCAAATACCACCCAATGACACTTCAATCATTCCGAACCATAACGATCACTTGCCTCTTTCCATCTAGATATCACCACGAACCACCAGGTCTCGACCCAGTACCCCACTGCTATCCCTTTCTTGTCTGACATTACTTTTACCGAATCCACTGCTGAGACTTATCCCGCTCCCTTTCTGAATCCAACACTTTTTCTTTCCGTGCTGACAGGATGACATTTCCTTCAGCTCCTGAGCAACTCCCATGAGTTCTCTTCCGCAATCACATACACATGCTGAACTTGCTCCAGCACCCTCGGGTTGGGAAAACCCGACAAACTGAAGACACCCTCAGACATCCTCCAGGATGAATTACCACTACATACATAAGCTCCTGATCACAACCAACCTGAGAATCCAAGATTCTATCCTTACGTCCCTTCCGAACTCCTCTGGTTCTACATTACCTGAAATCCTTCCAATAATTGTGTCTCAGCGGTACCCTCCGGTCCCCTAACTCTGGTAAACCTTCCGGCCTTACCATGACTTGCCTTCTGGCCTTAGTAGACATCCAACTCAAATGTACTTCCATAGCACTAGCACAATCACAATGCCCAAACACCATATTGACATACTTTCAATCCTTTATTCTCGCTACTGTTTTCACTTCCGTGATCCAACACTCCCCCCCCCCTTGGAGCTACATACCTTTCCTTTTCCTTATCTAAGGTAGTCCACCAGTCAACTTCGCGACTTCAACCAAGTTCCACAATACTCCTATCCCACTCTACACCATCATTCGCAAATTAACAACTACCCCATTCGTCACATATGCTCTGAATCTGATTGCAAGGACTCTCGGGCCCATGCACTGCCTTCCACTAACACAATCAATACCTGGGCCAGACCTACTGATTTCTATAGCATCGCAACATACACAGTCCATCTCCTCATATAGATCTAACAACATATTCAGAATTTTCAGCATGACTGAACTGCCTTTCCAGGCCGACAGCCACCCTGAAACATTCTCAGAACTTTCGGTATGGCTGAACTACCCTCCAGGGCCTTCAGCCTGACGATACACCTTCCGGCCTTCGGTCTAACTGATATGCCTTCCGGCCTTCAGTCTATTCGGACCGCTAAAACTAGCAAACATCATCATGAACTATCCTCTCTGGGAATCTCTCCCGCATATACTGTTCTAGCCCTCTTGGGGTTCTGAACTCTAACTCCATTCCATATTCTCAGATTCCAGCCTAACCTTATACCTCACAACATCCGATCGTCTTCCTCCAAAAACCTTGGTTTGCACCCCTCCCCACCTATCTGAAACTTTCATATACCAACCCACGCTCTTGGCTGACTGAAACCCTGTTGAATCCCAAACAGCTAATCAACCTCTAACGCTTGCCGATTCTTCTGAGAATTTTCCAATTCTCTCCATTTAGAGCACTGGCTTCCACTTACTGGCAAGCCAAACGACATCATTTAATCAACCCTACTCAAGATATTTCCTTTTTATCCATGCACTAATTCCTTCAAAACGATCAGCCTTCATGAGTTCACATCTCGAACTCTAAAAGAGTTTGACCCTCAACTGAACATTCCTCATCTTGCCAATGCTATTCCTGGCATCCAGATAGAGAAACCTAGTTTCCCCACCATCAATCCTTCTGAATGTTAACCAACTACGACTCTAAATACCAAAACCCTCGATCATTCGATAAACCTGGCGAAAAGGACTAACAAATACAATACTATAACTCGCGCGAACAAGACTTAGCAGATATACATACTCCAACAGATGACAAGATGACAAGATAAAAACATACCCACAGCTGTATTTGGTTCTGACCTGACCTCCTCTACGACAAGCTGAAAAGCTCAACCCCGTGCCCTTGGAGGCTCCACTCTATGCTGACCCCTGCCAATAATCCTCAAGGTGGCCGGTGCTGGAACCTGCACTGGTCTGGCAACAAGATGAGGACAGCTGGCCCTCAAGTGACAAACCTGATGGAAATGATAACAAATCCTCATATCCCGAACCGGGGCTGACTGCCGACAATCCCTCGCGTAATGCCCCTCTTTTCTGCACTTGTGGCACGCACCACCGGACCTACAACCTCCGGTATGACCCTTCCCACACTTCTCACAAGTGCGGCTACTCTGACCTCCCATCCTGGAATCAACTGTCATGGACCGTTTCAACGCCGGCTGCGACTGTACCGGGGCCTGCCTTTGCTCTCGCAACTGCAAATCAACCTCCAACTCACTCCGCCGAGCGACCTCCTGCAACTCTAGCAAGGTCTCACACCTCTGCGTAGCCACAAACTGTCTGATATCCCCCTTGAGCATACTCACATATCAAAGCATCTGAGCCCGTTCCGATGCAAATTCAGGGCAAAACATCGCCCTTTCAGTGAACATTCTAGTGATCTTCGTCACCGACTCCGAATTCTGCTCCAGTTCCAAGAACTCCCGTGCCAACCTGTCCCTCTCCACTCGTGGAACATAACGGGCACAGAACATCTCCCGAAACTGCTCCCAAGAAATCGCAGCCCACTGCGCCTCCGAATAAGCTCCCGTGGTCAACCTCCACCAATCCTTCGCCCCGAGCCTTAATAGGTTCAGAGCACACCGCGCCCTCTGATCCGCAGGGCATGAACATGTGAAGAAACAATCCTCCACATCCGACAACCATCTCATAGCACTAATCGGATCCAGAACTCCATCAAAAGTAGGGGGCTTTGCGTTATCAAAGTCCCGATACTGGAAGCCCCGACCCGACTGGCTCCTCCCCTTGCCACTGATACAACCGCTGTCTCTGCTAAAGCCGCATAACGCTCATCAAAATACTCGACCATGGCGGTCTTGATCGACCCAAACAGTTCCGGCAACTCGGCCCGGAACATAGCAGCAACCTCATCATGTAGGATCTCGCGAATCCTAGCATCCAACTCATCCGTACTCATCTGACCGATGACCTTGGGTGGCACCGACCCACCCTAACCGCCCTTTCCTACTCCTGATCCTGACTCGGATCTACTCCCGTCATGCCTCGTAACCGCCATACTGAAAACACCGCAAAACCTCAGGTACTTCCCACTAACCCGGGAACCAACTCCCAACCAAATCCTAGGGGTTGTGACTTCCTTGACACGCGTATGGGTCCTGTGCTTTCAGTAGTACGGGCCCATACTACCTTCCACACTTACCCATAGTTATATCAAGTATCACCGCAACACCCTAATGCTGAACATACATAACAAGCAATCAACCCTCACCCTAGAGGAACACTGAAAATCTCTTACAGAAGGAATCCTAGGCTAGCAGGCATCATAAATCAGGCAACTCTATCATGCAATTCATGAAGATCCCTAGCCTAGTACTAGCATGCTGTTTTAACATATCATATAATCAAATAACTTGCATGGTATTTTGGGGTCTACTTACTGGCTCTGGATGATCGTACCTCCGCATCCTCCTTTACTTACTTTGAAAACCATTTTAAATTTCTTTTTGAAAACTTTCCTTGATTTGAGACTGGATTCACACGAATGTTCCTCTAATTTACTCAAACCAAGGCTCTGATACCAACTTGTAACACTGTGAAATTTACAATAAATTTAAACTTTTCAAAATCGACCCATATTCATAAAATCATTACAAAAAGGTTTTCATTTCATTTATTATCAGAGTATCCCAGAACACCAACATAAAATTTGAGGAGCGGTATGATCACACCTTTGCCTTGCCACGATCTCCTGAATTACCTGAAACATTACACTGAAACTGTAAGCTCGAAAGCTTAGTGAATTACCCCCAAAATACCACATGCAGCACATACGCCTTTCCAGGCCATAACTCTATGGGATCTTCCGATCCGAATGTCTCAGGGGACTTCCATCCTAAACTTGGTAGGCCTTCCGGTTTTACCCATAATGACCTTTCGGTCCATACTCTATTGACCTTCCGGTCCATGCTCCATTTACCTTCCAGTCCATAACATACAGTTCATACATACATACAGTTCATACATGACATATACATATCACATATCATAAGATAACCTATATCGCATACTCTTTGTAACTCATAAGAACTCCCTGTCATACATATATCTCATACTCATATTGTAATCCTACTCATACGAATCACATAACATCTATCAACTTAGCTCATACTTCTCATGGTAACTAAGACGTTCCGGTCGCACATATAACTCATACTCATATCGCATCCCTACTCATACGGATCATATATCATATAATTATTTATCCATAGCACTTAAGACCATCCGGTCACACGTATATCTCATGCTCATAACGTAACATAACTCTACAATAAAGGAATCAACAACTATCCGACTTTCCATCCGGTAAAGGGGGCCGACCTTGGTGGCTTAGACCCCATCGATATAGTGAGGGTAACTCACCTGCAACTGCCGACTTGAAGGATTAAGACCATGCTGCTCCGACCACCAGCACAAACTCCACCACTGATCATTACCAAATAGCCAAACCAATAAATACCAATAACTACCAAAATACCCCTGGAAATCAAACTGGTCAACCCTTTGTCAGAGTCAAATTCCTTAGTCAAAGTCAACCTTCCTGACTGACTCTACTCGCCGAGTCAACCCGCTGACTCGTCGAGTCCCTATACTCTGAGAAACCCCATATCACGACTCAACTCGCCGAGTCAACCCGATGACTCGTCGAGTTCCTATGCTCTAAAAACTCCCATGCCTCGACTCTACTCACCGAGTCACCCCAAGACTCGCCGAGTCCAAGAATCCTCGAGTCCTATACTGTTCAACACACTGAGTCGTCCCTCGACTCACCGATTCATGACTTAACCAGAAAAGTTAGGGTCCCACGATCAGACTCGCCGAGTCCAAGGCAATCTTCAACAGACTCGTCGAGTTGTTCTTCAAACTCGTCGAGTCCATGCTCATGTTCATACAACTCGCCGAGTACACCCATCTGACTCGCCGAGTACCTCTAGTTCTTAACCCATAAGTGGCCTTTCAAGTCATGCAAGGGCTCCAATCCATAGATCTACTCTTCTACAAGCCATCCATCACGTAAAGTGGCAAACTTTACGTGAATCCATAGAGATCTAATCCATAAACACTCAAGGCTAGGGTTTGGGACAAGAAGGCTTCACCAAAAACTCAAGGACAGGGACTTTATGCACTTCTGAATCATCTCAATCCCAGATCTGAGGTAGCAACCTCAGATCCATCCTCCAAACCCATCATAACACTAGATATGCTCCCAAAACATCCATAAATGATAGAGCTAGATGCACAAAAGCTCAAGCAACGAATTATTACCTCAAAAGAAAGCTCCAACTGAAGAATAATCCCAATCTCTGCAAAGCCCCTTGCTCCAAACCTCTAAATCATCAAAATCTCTTCACCAATCACTTCTCAAAGCTCCAATTTGCTCTCCAATGCTCTCACCAACGGATCTAGGGTTTTCTGTACTTTAAAGGGGGCTAAGGGGACTAAAGGGAGGACATTAAGTCCTTTAAATAGGGTGCAATCCCGAAGATTAGGGTTTTTCTCTCTTCAACACTAACTCGCCGAGTCCAGCCGCCGAGTTGGCCACTTGACACGCGACCAGAATCGCGACTCAACTCGCCGAGTTGACCATCCTTATTTACACTTTGAACCCTGAACTTGCACTTCTGAACTTGGGATGTTACAGATTGTACTCTGACATTATTATTATTTTCATGTTTTGGGTTTTCAGACACGATATATGTTTTATGAAATGATATGATTGGATGATGTTTTACTACAAATGTTTTACAAACCAATTAATTTAAATGAAATTTTTTAGGCGTGAAAATTGGGTCGTTACACCCATACAAGTAATGCCTCCAGATTTTGAGGGCAAACACCACCGCCTCCAATTCCAAATCATACGTGGGGTAATTTGCCTCTTGAGGGTTCAGCTACCTCGAGGCGTAAGCAATCACATGCCCTTTATGCATAAGGATTGATCCCAAAACCAAAATAGAAGCGTTGCAATATACCAAAAAAATCATCTAATCCATTAGATAACGCAAGAATCGGGGTCTCGCACAATCTCTACCTTAGAGTCTCGAAAGCCAACTGCTAATCCGGACCCCACCGAAAGGTCACATTCTTCTTGGACAGGCAGGTTAAAGGCACTGCAATCTTGGAGAAGTCCTAAATAAATCTCCGATAATACCCCAAAAATTTTGAATCTGATATGCGTTCTTCGGAAGTACCCAACGCATCACAACCTCGATCTTGGCTGGGTCCACCAAGATACTACCCTGGTTGATGATGTGCCCCACAAACGGCACCTCACGCAACCAAAACTTGCATTTGGAGAATTTGGCATAAATCCTCTCCCTCCTCAAGGTCTCTAACACCTCTCACAAATGTTGCTCATGCTGCTCCTTGGTCTTAGAGTAGACCAAGATATCATCAATGAAAACAATCACAACTCGCTCCAACATTAGCATGCAAACCCAGTTGATGAGGTCCATGAACGCTACAGGTGCATTGGTGAGCCCGAAAGGAATCACCACGAACTCATAACGACCATAATGAGTTCAGAAGGTAGTCTTCTGTACATCCTCATTCATGATCCTCATCTTAATGTATCTCGACCAAAGATCAATTTTGGAGAACCAAGATGCACCCTGAATCTGATCAAATAAGGCGTTGATCCTCAGAAGTGGGTAACGGTTCTTCACCATTAACTTGTTTAATTCCCGATAATTGATACATATCTAGTGTGACTCGTCCTTCTTTTTCACGAACAGGAACGGTGCTCCCCACGGGGAACTGCTCGGAATAAAACCCACGTCGTATCTACCATCGGTGGCCTTTGGCCGCTGTTCTTGTCGTTTCCGGTGACGTCAGCCGCCTAGGAGGTGGCCGAGCATTTATGTGTTCGAGTGCATATGTTGTTTACTGTGTTCTTAAGGTTGTATGTGCATTTTTTGGAACGGAAAACCCACTACCACCATCGTAAGGTGGTGGCTGCCGCCGTTCTGCCACCACTAGCCACCATATCTGGTGGTTGTGAGCTTGTGTATGTGTTTGGACTGATGAATGGGAAGCATGTGATACTTTTATGGGCCAAATATCATAACCACCACCACCGTGAGGTGGTGGCTGCCACTGCGAGCCACCATTGACCACCACCGCTCAAGGTGGTAGTAGGTGGTGCTCGACTTATTAGACGCTAATTAATCTAGAAACTTAACCATTGGACTAATTGGCATGTGCTTGGGTTGGAAACCCTAATTAGAATTTAGAAAACCCTAATTTTGGGAATTTTAGTTTGGGATTTTCCGGGACCCGCGTTTGGACCGTTGGATTGGAACTTTGAATTATGTCCGATCACACCGTATGATTGACCTGGTAGAATGATGAAATTAGTGGATTAAGTCCTTAGTGGGTTAAGTGTTCTTACTTAACCATAATCGTCATTTTATGTGTAAACCCTGATCGTGGTTGGGCTTCGAGTTGGACCTTTCTTTTGGACTTTGATGATTAGGTTATTGATGGGCCATTTGAGAGCAAGTGTATGGACTAGGTTATTTGCATGGGCTTTAAGGTAAGGCCCATGTAATGGGTTTGGTCCCAATTTGAACAATTGGGACATATTTGGTCCTTGGTTGATTATTTCACTTTTGGGCCTTCAGAGTGTGAGTTTGGGTCTCGGTCTTAGACCAAGCTAGGTTAGGGGTAAAATAGTCTTTTACCTCAAGTATGGATTTATGGTTATACATTGGAACCCAATTGTTAATCATCAGTAAAAGTCACATAATAACGATTAGCATCCCTTGTAGCAACTCTGAAGGACCCACATACATCCGTGTGTACAAGGTCCAACAAACCTTCACCCCTATCACAAGTACCTGTGAAGGGTGACATTGTCATTTTTCCAAGTAAACAAGACTCGCAACTATCATCTGACTTGAGGTCAAATGATTCCAAGACTCCATCCTTTTGGAGTTGGCCTATGCGCTTCTTGTTAACATGTCCAAGACGACAATGCCACAAGGATGCTTTGTCCAAGCTATCAGAAGAATCAATATACAACACATTATTTCCTAAATTGTCTACAACATTCACAGCTTCATATACACCATCACAAGGTATTGCTTTAAAGTAAAATACATCATTGTAATAAACATTAATAGCACCATTTTTATTATCAAATGAAAATGTAAAACCTTGTTTGTACAAGCCATGAAAAGAAATAATATTTCTCGCCATTTCGGGCGAGTAACAACACTTATTCAAATCTAACATTAACCCATTATTAAGCAATAAAGAATAAACTCCTATCTTGGTAAAAGGTGATGCTTTCCTGTTGTCCATGACTAAGTTTATCTTCCCGTGCTCCACTTGCTCACTTCTTCTTAGTGCCTGCAAATCAGTACAAATGTGAATACCACACCCTGTATCAAGCACCCAAGAATTAGCATTAGATGAGTTTTTAGACAATATTGTGTAAATACCTGCATGGGTGGGTTTAACCTTCCCATCCTTTACATCTTGCAAATATTTGGCGCAGCTTCGCTTGAAGTGTCCCTTATCTTGGCAATAGAAGCACTGTGCTTCCTTTGGGTTCGAAGAAGGAGTAATGGGACCTTTCTTTGTCCCACTTGAAGAGGAACCATCAAGAGTCTTACCCTTGGTACCCTTTAAAGGGCTTTTCCTCTTCTTACCCTTCCTTTTCCCAATTGCAAGAACAGGGGTTGTTAAAGGAGTAGAAGTAGCAACTACTTTTCCCTTAAGGCCATTTTCAGCTGTCCTTAAGAGTCCTTGAAGTTTGCTAAGTGTGACTTCCTCCTTGTTCATATGATAAGTCATACGAAACTGATCATAACTTTGAGGTAAGGAATGGAGAATGATGTCAATCGCCAATTCCTTAGGGAAGTCAACATTAAGCTTTAGCAACCGGTCAACGAACCTCTGCATCTTCTGCAAGTGACCAGTGATGGGTTCACCATCCTTCATCCTTGCGGTTATCATGGAGGAAATGATTTCATACCTCTCTTGACGTGCGCCCTGATGGTACCTTTCCATCAGATCTAGGTGCATCTCATACGGGTAGAAATCTTCATAAGATTTTTGGAGTTCCGGAGTCATTGTTGCCATCATGATGCAGGACACCTTGGTGGCATCCTTTTCATGTGCAATGAACTCCGCAATCTCTTCTGGAGTAGCAGTGGCTTCATTAACAACCTTAAGCTCCCTGCCAAGGACATATTCTTTGTCCTCATAGCGGGTAATCATCCTGATGTTTTTGATCCACTCATTAAAGTTGGATCCATCAAAGATGACCTTACCACACAAGTTCATTAGGGAAAAGGAGCCTGTCGGGTTTGAGCCAGCAACATTATTGGAAGACATCTGGAATAAAAGGAAGATAAGTTTCATTAGATTAAGAGTCCTTAATAAGTCACCCAAATGAAATATTAAGGCTAGGATCCAACAAACTATTTATAGGTGGAAGAGGGATGTCGTAATCCACACTATAAAATATTTGAAGGTAGGTAAATGACGATTTACCAATTTCCACCATAAGACGAAATATTTTATTATTAGTTTTTATTGATTTTGAAACTCCTAGATCTTTTGAGATACATTGAACTTTTCAATGGCATGTTTGAATCTCGAATGTGCCCTCTCAAGTTTGTGACTGGGATGCCGAGGATCACAAACAAGGTGTGAATAACCATACAAATTGACTTGGTACCCTTAACAATATTACCTAATCGATGTGCCGGTTAACCACACACGCTCCACCGATCTATAATAAAGTCAAGTTACCCTTTGCCACTCTTACTAGTCCATGTTAGTGTGCCGGTTAACCACACACGCTCCACTAACGACTTGGTAAGGTACAAAGTGTAATTTTATGGGCTAGCACCAAATTCACATTTTCCTAAAGTAACTAAAATTGGGAATTTATAATGTATAGTTACTTTATAATTCATTATACTTTTAATGAGAATTTAAAGTCATATCCTACCTGTTCGGCTAACGACCCTCCACCGATCAAGGAAGCGGTGGGTGAGAGTGGACACCCATTAAGTCACCATTTTATAGGCAACAACCTTATACCCCCCTTATAGACCGGCTTCGTGAATGAGGCCTACTAACGGTAAGAACGACATATTCTTATACATATCTATATAATAAAATTATAATAATAGTATAAGTGTTGATTTTTAAACTTTTTAAAAATCTAAGGTTTAATTTGGAATTAAAGTATTAGAGTGTAAGACTTTTCAAATTCCAAAACTTGAGGGCAAGAATTGAAACTATTCCAAGTCTCTTCAATTTGTAACTTATGAGTTTTAATGGTTCATAAAAATGAAGACTCTTCATTTTATGAAACCTCTTTAGTTCTTTAATCATAATTTAAAGAAGTGACTTTTGGTTATCCATAACTTAAGGACAAGTAATGAACACCATCATTACAATTAAGATCATGAATTAAACACACATGGAGGTTACACATAATTCCTATGATCTTCTAAAAACTCATAAGAACACAAATTCATGCCAATCAATTTCATGAATCATATTAACATATACAATTCTTGAAAATTGATAAAAGTCATGTGAAAATGGGTTAACATAATCATTATCATTTTGAAACACAGTTTTTCAAGTCCAAAACAGATTGGGATAATGATTTTAATCCATTTCCAGCAACAAAACACAAAAAGACTGCCCAGCACGCACCTACTCATCGAGTGCATGATCCTACTCGACGAGTAGGATGAATTTGTACATGGACTCGGCGAGTCCTCCCCATGAACTCGGCGAGTCCAGTCGACAGTGAGCAGAATTTTCGATTTTCAAGCAGTTTTGCATCAAGTATATAGAAAACAATCCTAGGCTCTGATACCATTGATGGGTTTTGAGCATTCTAACACTTCCTAAGTGTACATGCAACCCTAATAACCTTGAATCTATGTTTTCTCTATATACATGCAAATTTCTTTTTCAAGGTTATTTCCTAACTAGCATGGCATGGGGAATATATGAAACATAAAAACTAGTAGAAATACATACCTTGTTGTTGCTTGGATTCCTTCAAGACTTTGTGAGCCTAGCACCCCAAATGTTGTGCCTCAAATGCTTCACACAACACCACAAAACTTGGAATAACTTTAGAGAATACTTCTAGCACTCAAAATCGGTTATGCCCTCTCTAGTAACACTAGGTCACGATTTTGCTAGCCAAAGGGTTCCTTTTATAGTGGTGTCATAATCAGGGTTTCATTAAGAAGACCCATAATTGTCATGACTCTTCATTTCTCATGACCCATGGGTTTGTAACTCCCATGGACTATCCATGGAGCTCCAAATGGTTACATCCATAACCCATAAACCATGGATCATTAATCCACCAAAAAAGAATTGATGATTGTCATAATCAACCCTATCTATTTAATTAGTCTCACTTTGATCACCAAATTAATACTAGATTAATACTTGATCAATACTAATTAAATAACACAATTATTAATATATTAGAACTTATAATATATTAATAATCATAAGTGCCATATTCTCTCATTTAGTCTATCCAAGTATTGCAATGCCATGCAACCCAAATGGACCATGCCGGGTCGGATCAAGTACATACCAAATAAAGTTATGGACTTAGACACTATATCCAACACATTGATTCCAAGAAAAATATAGCATCAAATTTCCTAGGCTATAAGGTATCACACAAATCAGGCAATTTTATCACATAGCCCATAAAGGTATCCTTAGCCCTACTTTAGCATGCACTTCACATATCAACATACTAGTTGCAATACATAAGCATGGTTTATTTTTTTTTGGGGAAACACTTACTTGCACTCGGCCGATCGCACGCATTGCACTCTCCCTTTTACTTAAGAAAACCTTTTTCCAGAAAAATTCGATTTCTTTTTTCTTTTGAAAAGATTATCATTTCTTCAGTTTGAGTTCTGACACACCAAAGGGTGTGCCCAAATCCCTCAAACCAAGGCTCTGATACCAACTTGTAACAACCCAAATTCCAAATAAAATTTTTCATTTTCAAAAAGGAAATTACATCCATAACTTGTTTCCAAATTCCATTACACTTAAACATGTTTAATTAGGGGTGCAAACGAGACAAGCTACTCGTGAGCTATTCGAGATCGAATCGTTAAAAGCTCGACTCGAGATCGATTTTAAACGAGCCTGAGCCAAGCTCGAGCTTAATATTAGGGTTGTTTATTAAACGAGCTCGAGCTCGAGCCTCTGTTACTTGGCTCAATTAGGCTCGTGAAATTAGAGTATATCGTATACGAGCCAATCCTAAACCGAGCTCGAGCCCATACAATTCTTAACGAGCCGATCTCGAGCTTTGTACCACAAGGCTCGAAATGAGCCGAGCTCGAGCTCAAGCCTATAAATATTTAAACGAGCCGAGCCCGAGCCTGGTCAGGCTCGAGCTCGGCTCGGCTCGTTTGCAGCCCTATGTTCAATTATCAAAGTAACAGTATCAGTAAGTGCAGAAAATAGTGGAGAGTGAATGTTGTGCCATCAAGTCGGACCATTCCCCTTAGTATCGGAAGTACCTGAAATCACAATACAAACTGTAAGCAAAAGCTTAGTGAGTTCCCAAATACCACATAACAAACAATCGCAAAATGCCACACAACATACATATGATTGCCATGGGCTACTCGCATGGTCTTTTCCCTCAAATGTCATTGGCTACCCTCATGGTCTGATATCTAAGTGTCATGGGCTACCAGATGGTTTGACATCTAAGTGCCTTGGGCTACCCCTATGGTCTTCCATGCCATGGGCTACTCCCATGGTCTTCCATACAAGTGCCACAAGATACCCCTAAGGTCTTTCATTCATACAAACACATAGACAACTATCATTCTGTATGTCAAGTAATGGGCCGGCATTGGTGCCTTCGACCCATTGATATAGTGAGAAGACTCACCTCAGTCTGCTGGTATATACTGACTACTCGGCTACCAATCTGACAATCTCACATTGAATATACACAAATTACCCTAATTAGAATTAGGCCCCAGACTCAATACATTAGCCAAAACCCTAAGTCCAACACCTATATTATGACCCGTTACGCCCATCCCTTAACGGTCCTAACTATATTCGACCTATCTACAATAACGGACCCTATGGCCCAAAAGGCCTAAACCATGAAACGCAAGTCCCACAATAGGAAACTGGCCCCACCTTACGTAAGTAGGCAAGGCCCATAACTAGTTAAGGCCCAAAAGTCCAAAAGTCTAAAAGTTGACCATTATCCCATTGGGCATACGCGCATCATACATTATCGGTACGCTTAGCGTACTTGATCTTCAGGCAGAACGTGCATCGTACAACTTAGTATGCCCAGAATACTAAGTTGTTAAGCTTATTAATCCATTAAGTGCTTAATCCATGCAACCACTTCGTCAAATTCTAGATCTTAGTCATTTAAGGGGTCCTAGTGCATAAAGTTGGCAACTTTATGCCTTTGCATGCCTTGTGGGAGCCCAACATCCTTTTTTTCCATTAAGACTTACTTTAAAATTTTACACTTATGCATGGTACCATAAAAATCTCCAAAATAACATTTTTATGCTTCTAACATGCCAAAGGGACTAAGATTTAACATTACAAGCTTTTGGAGTTTCCCAAACTCAAAATAGATACTCCATGGACCAAAAACGAGCTTATGAACAAACCCTAACTCTATCTAGCAAAAGGATCAACAAGATATGAGCTTTTTACCTCCAAAAGCTTCTCGAGATGATGTAGATTCAAGATATTGAAGCTCAACCACATCTAAGGCTTGCTCACCAACTTCTCTTTCTTGCAAACACACCAAAAAGGCCACTAATAACACTTCAAGCTCAAATATCACATCTAATGGAAACTAGGGTTTTTAGGGACGTTTAAAGGTGTGGAGGCTAATAATGGATAAGGTCCAAAGGTCATAAATGAGCTTAAATAGGGATCAAGTATGAAAATTAGGATTTTAGTCTTTTGGCGACGTACTCCCTGCGGACATGCTCTTACGCCCCGCATACGAGGCTCAGTTTCTTGATCAATGCGCCTATATATGCTAAGCGTACATACACGTACATCCAATGTATAGAGGGTCTTGTTTGCCAAATAATTTATATCAAGGGCTTAAAAAGGAAATACCTAGATTCCGATGTTACAATTATCCACAAAATACCATTTAGTCACTTATGTTTTTCTTTTGTACATATTTAATTACTCATGGATTTTAGTGTTCCATCTTTTTCCGAAAATAGAAAAGTTCGTGTTGCTTGTTGGAGGAAATTTACCTCATCTATCTCCAATCCATCGATCTTTGTCTCAACATGGTAAGATTTTATGGATCTGTTTTGGTTAACATATAATTTGGAATCTATATTGCCTATAGGAGGTTACTCCTACAAAAATAAGTGGCAGAATCATCAACTATCAATCAAACAAATGACAGTTATTAGTCATATAAATGAATATCTACATATTCTAAGCCAAATGGGTTTACTTTGAGCATATGAATGTTAACAAGATCGGGACCAACCTTCAACACATCTTCAAATGAATCAAATTCATTAGGAGTGCTATCATGTAGAGACTCTAGCTTAGAGACAAGGAATTGAGCAGTTAACTTTAATCTAAAATCAAAAAAGTCAAGACAACTTCATGTGCCTCTTTCATATCTTGGAACATATATATATATATATATATATATATATATAATTAAGTTATTAATATGTACAAGCATGCTCTCAGATATAGAATCTTTCAAAAATGATAACTCTATTAACAACTCATAGACAACATTTGAACAATAAAAACAAATCGTAACTATAAAAGTTTATCATGTCTTAAGCATAGTTCTCTATATGAACTTAGTAACTTGCGTTTTTTTAGATGAACACATGAACTCTAGGTTTTATTATTAGCTGAACACATGAACTCGATTCTTGAACTTCTGGAAAAAAATCAAACACATGATAAATATACACATTATGAGTGACTAAATTTGTACAAAAGCAAAACATACAATATCTACATACTCTAAGCCAAATATGTTTACTTTGAGCATACAAATGCTAACAAGATCGGGACCAACCTTCAACACATCTTCAAAATAATCAAATTCATTAGGAGTGCAATCAGGTAGAGCCTCTAGCTTAGAGACAAGGAATTCACCAATTAACTTTAATCTAATATAAAAAAAGTCAAGCAACTTCATGTGCCACTTTCATCTCTTGGAACATATATAATTAAGCTATTAATGTGTACAAGCATGCTCTCTTTCATCTCTTGGAACATATATACTTAAGCTATTAATATGTGCAAGCATGCTCTCAGATATAGGATCTTTCAAAATGATAACTCTATTAACAACTCCTAGTCAACATTTGAATAATAAAAATAACTAATTACAAAAAATTAATCATATCTTAAAGTTGATTCTCTATATGGACTTAGTAACTTAAGTTTAATTAGATGAGCACATAAACTCTGAGTTTTATATTAGTTGAGCACATGAACTTGATTTATGAACTTTTGGAAAAAATCAAACACATGATAAGTGACTAAGTTTATACAAAAGCAAAACATACATGACTAGATGTATACAAAACAAAACATGGGTGACTAAGTGTATATAAAAACAAAACATTTTTAACTGGAAAACATAAATCAACCGATCTAATATGTTTTGTGAAAAATCCAAACAAATTCGATGGTCTTATGTTTACAAAAAAAAAAAAAAGCATAAATACCTAAATGTGCACAAAAACAAAACTATATTACCCTTAGGCCGGATGGAGTGAGTGCAGGAAAGGGGTGAGGGAAGCTTCCCTCACTCCTGTACACCACTCCGTGGGTGAGGGAAAGGTGATGGAAAACATGTGTGGGAAAGAGATGTGGGGAGGGGGTGCCGCACTCTCTCCCTTCATGCTATTGGTCAGGTTTTGTTTTGTTTTTTTTGTTTGTTTTTTTTTAATATTTATAAAATTATGTACCTACTAAAAAAATATAAAAAATATATTAAAATTCATGGTTTTTAATTCCCTACAAAATAAGTATAATATATGTATGAAATATATTTTAAAAAAAAAAAGTGAGGGAAAGGTTTCACACCCATTCCTTAGCTTTTAGGTGAGGGAAAAAAAAGTTAGGGAAAAGAGGGTATGGCTCATAAAAAGTGAGGGGAGCTTCCCCCCACCCTCTCCCACCCTCTGGTCTTTTAAGTTATTATCCCCATTGTTATAAAAATTGGCACCAAGTACGTTAATCAGAAAAACACCAAGGAGCGGATATTACACTAGTTACTAGGATGAAATGTGTTAAATAAGATCTTTGGAAAAGTAGAAAAGAACATTAAAAAAAAAAAGATAAATCCAAAATGAAGGCCACTTAAGGTCGCTCAAGGCCCAAGTTTGAAGGTTAGAAATTGTTAAGAGTGGACCGGGCATATCGGGCCCTAAGCTCTAAAGACCATATTTTCTAAGAGTTGGTCTTGATTCTTGAGTATAGAAGACATTCAATTTAGGTTTAACGCTTTTTAGTTTTTACTACTGATTAATTACAAAATATATGAAATGGATATAATGCAAGAAAGAATCATCAATCCACAAATATTATTAAACTTTGTTATGCAAAAATAAGATACAAAAAAATCTTTAGGAACAATAGTAAAAAAAAAAGTGAAGATTATTACATGTAAAAAAACACACAATTATGATCATATTATTAATTACCATCAACTAATTAAAAATAAACGGTTTAACTGTACCCACCACCTTCCTCACGGTTTTTCCCATCTTCTGGACCCGACCCAACACCGTCGTGTACGACACTGTTCCATCATTTCCAGCAAGAACTCTGTACTTGTCTTTCCTTGTAAAGTTTGTGCACTCAAACCCTAGCGTCGCCGCCAAGATTCTTTGAACGTAATTTGCGACGTCGTGTGGGCTTTTTCCCGACGAGCAAGTAGCCTCCGCCGGCAACTGGTTCAAGAATGTAACCTCATAAACCGGCCTAGGGTTCATGAAAAAGAATATCGGGTCTAACCCTTTCCAACCCTTTGCCGTCGTTGCATGGAAAAACCCCACCCGGTAGTTCATGGCCACCGGAACTATCCGGTCTGTTAGTTCGGCGAAAAGTGCACTGAACCGGAGCAAAAAGGGCTCTCTGCAAGTTGTACCTTCTGGGCAAACTACCAGATCACCTCTGGATAGTTCCTTTTTTATTCTATCGGCATCGACGTGGCGGACCCGGGTCAAACGGACGGTGGGGATGGGCGATAGGATCTCGGATAATCTTGATATGGAGTAGGTGACGGCGGGGATACTCCGTTGGAGGACGGTGGATAAAACCACAGGATCCATTAAACTCCGATGGGTGCAAACAAAGAGAACACCGCCGTTGGAAGCAGACGGTGGTGGTGGAGGGACTCCTTTCACTATGACTTTGGAACCGAAGATGCATGCCACATAAGGAATAGCCCACATTGGCAACACAACGCCGACCATGATACGAATGATTGCGAGGATGACACCTAGTGGAATCCAGAGGAGGATGAGCAGGGCGGTGGAAGGCGTCGGCCTTTTAACCAGGCGGCCATCGTGAAAGATCACCGGCACCGGGCGGAGTTCTTGGTGGGTTCTGTGCTTCTGGTAGTCTTTGATTATATATGGTGCACTTACTTGTTCCTACAAAAAACCATAATCTCATCATTTGCATGTTATTTGTAATATTCATCAATAAACAATTCATGTTTCTTAAACTATACGTAAAATTTGCATTATATTCCATACCTTGGATAGGTTCAAGAATGAAGAACCAGAATGACATTTTCCGATCCCTAAGCTTGGTTGCTGACCTTCAAACATGGCTGAAACACGATCATAAACAGATGAACCGAACCCACAATCCTGAACTAAACCGGTGGCGAACCCAAACCGGCTCACCACAAGCTCAGTCCCGATAACCTCATCAGCACGTAAATGCTCCTTCACGAACCGCTCAACCATCACCCTAGGCATTTTGGTCACTACCACCCTTCGATCACACATGTTAAGAATCCTCCAAGCATCCAAATCAAGATCATCGAAGTAAAACTTGGGTAGAACTGCCCTCGCCACCGATTCAATTTCAGACATGGGAACTCCGGCGGTGGCAAGAAAGATGGCCAACTTCAGGCCAAAGTCAGGCTTCCCGCATGCATCTAGTAACTTGATGATCGGCCAAAATAGTAACAAGGATGCAAACCGGATTAAGCCAGAGGCTTCGAAAGCTACTAGCATGAAGTAAGAGAAAGGATCATGGTTCTTCAAAAGGGTTCCTTCTAGCTCTGAGATCACAGACTCCATGGACGTTTTCTTTGTGTTGTGTTTGTTTCTTTTGAGTTAATTTTGGATCAATCTTAATGTTTGAGTGAAGATGAAGATGAAGATGGATAGAAGAGTTTGTGTGTTGGCTTTATGGATGGAGGTTGAAGGTAGATTGACTATTGTGTAATGTAAGAATGAGGCCGTTTATCAGTTTACACCTACCTTCATTGGGGCAAATGGGATCCAATTTATATTTGAATTTTCCTCTTAATCTTTGATTAATATTATTTTATACTAATGTGTGAAATATCGTTGATCTATTTTTATAAATAAAAGAAACTAAGGAATACTATGTGAATATATGGGTTACTTAACCCAACAACTTCAGTTGAGTCGATCAAATATTTCATCCTCCTTTCTAATCATAATATTTAAAAATAAATTAATTTCCAAACATTTCATTGCATTATAATTATTTATTTCATATCATTATAACTATTGGAAAATCAGCTACATACTCATAAGTTTTATCACGAGTAAAATACACGAATCGTGTGGTTTGGGGTAATTTGTATATTTGGTCGATAACTTCTTTTTAAACTTGGAAAGTCTCTAAAATTGTATTTTGTTATGTATTTGGTCCTAGACAAACGTTAAAAGACTATATTACCATTCTTTATTTATTTTTAATTTGTTTATGGTCAATTGTTATTTATTCACTTGAAAAATATTTATTAAATAACATGGGTCCCACGTCACACTTACCTTCACCATACCCGTCTCTGGTCTCAAAATATATCGACGACTTCATCTGTCATCGCCACCACACACTCCTTCTTCCTCCTCCCTTCCCTACCTTCTATTCGTCGGAAACCTACATCACCCCTTCCATCTATTCACCAGAAACCTCCATCATCCTCCCTTTTCTTGCAGTAAAACCCCCCACATTACAACCATAATTGTTGGAAAAGGTGTTTAATTTGGTTCCCTTTTTTCGAAAAGCTCTCTGCCGACCCCTTCTGTCCCGAATATCTTTTCCGTCATCGTCGCCCGACCCACAACCACTCCCCCCCCTCCCGGCGCCCCATTATCCCTTTCCCAACCATATCCCGCATGCTTACTTTGGAATCGCTAGTAAAGGTTGCAGATCTCTTACCTATCATTATACTCCCTTCATTATCTATTACAAACGAAATTAATTAACATCCAAAAAAATAAAGAAAATCTAGAAAAAGCCTATTCAAATCGACTCAAAAACCCAAGGGAATAGGTGGAATGGATTGAATGTGGACGCAAGGGAATGGGTGGAGCTTTTCTTACACTCCTTTTTTCTAGTCCGTAGATTTGTTACATGATGGAGGTGAAGAGGAACGAAGGTAGGTTTTGGCAAAAGAAGTTGTTTCCAGCGATATGTCAATCATCGATCAACTTAACTAGGTTGTTGTCGTGGGTTGCACTCTCGAAACGATATTTAGGGCACAAAGGGGTAATTCTGTGGTCAAGGGTTCCATTACTGATGAAGTCGGGTGCATTGGAAATGAAGAGGAAGGGATGGATATCGATGGTGAAAATAGAGGGGAATGATGAGGACGATGAACATAGAGGAAAAGTCAAATTAAAAGGCACGAGAGAGAAGTAAAGGAATGGGTTTGGGTGGTGGGGACCACATAATTTTTTTTATTAAATTAGTCTTTTCTAAACACAAGTAAATAATAAATAAACCTGAAAATAAAATTATAAGGGTAAAATTGTCTTTTTATATGTAGTAGGGATCAAATACGCAACAAAATACATTTTTAGGGACCTTCCGAGTTAAAAAGTGGAGTTAGGGACCAAACATGAAAATTAATTTGAACACCCGAAAACCAGAAGGCCAAATGAGGAAGGAAAATCTCCAACAAGAAGGCAACTCGTCAAGTTCAAGGGTGAGAACTCGACGAGTAGGAATGTTGTCACGCGTGTTTTTGGAAGACCAACTCGAGGAGTTGGACTGGGTTTGGGAAACCCTAAATCCGGGATTTTACACCCTATTTATACATCCTAAACTCTAGGATTTCCAGCCTCCATTGTCCAAACCCTGAGTACAGAAACCCTAATGCTAGTTTGAGTGTTGTGAGCCATCCTAAAGAGAAACTTGATGTGTTTTGAAGCTTGAGAAGGAAGGAGAAGCTTGTGGATTCAAGAAGAAGCAAGTATATCTAGAGACTCCACTTCATTCTCATGATTTTCTGGTAAGCAGGTCTCAAACTTGCTTAGTAGCTTCTTAGATCTCTTTATTATCATTTTATTGGGTTTTTGGTCCAAGAAGCTTGATCTTTGGGATATGGATGTCCCAAGTTAGTACACCATCAGATCTGGAACCATGGAGGGCTTTCATGGCATAAAGGTGCAAACTTTATGGTCATTGAAGCCCCATGCAAGCTATAGGATGTTATTTTAGCCTTTTTAGCTCCAAAAGTCCATGCATGGAGAGAAAGGTGGAAGCTTTACGTGTTCATGGGGTGTCTAGCGTCCAGATCTCAGTTATATGCTTTAGCTTGGAGTATTGATGGATTGAGGACCAAGATTTAGGTCCTAAGGAGTTAGGGTTTGAGATAAACCCATTAAGAAAAGGTATTAATGGGTAAAGTTGGAAACTTTACCCTTAAAAGGACATTTTCAGGGTATATGAGAAGTATGAAGCTTAGATCTGAAGAGTAGGGGATTAATCCCTTAAGGTGGCCTAAACAAACTGAGGAACTCGACGAATCCGGAGAGGGACTCGACGGGTTGTGTCGATTTGTCCTGATTTTGTACAAGGTAGAACTCGATGAGTCTATGAAAGGACTCGACAAGTTGAATCGTTCTATCACGACCATGTGTAGCAAAGGAACTCGACGAGTCATGGGGATAACTCGACGAGTTGAGTCAACGTGGATTGTTTCCTTTGACTTTGACTGAGCTTTGACTTTGACTTGGACCTTGACTTTGACCAAGGTTGACCCATGAAGGGGTCTTGATGTAAGGAATGGTATCTAAGGGGTTGTTTTGTATAGGGAGTGAGTAGAGTCAGTTTTAGGAGCAGAGACGTTCAACTACTTCACTCGACATTTGAGGTGAGTTTTCTCCCGTAGGAATGGGTCGAAGGCACCAATGAAGGCCTGTTTACGTATGTTAGTATGTTCTGGACTAAGGTCTGTTGCCGGGAAACCCGAGGAATGTTTGTATGCCTGATGTCTTTGTGATTCTTGCACATGTCTATTTATATGTTTTCGCTTCGGTCCGATGTCGGGGCAAGCCCGAGGAATGTTTATATGATTCTGGATTTCGGTCCGATGCCCGGTGGGACCCGGGGAGTGTTTATATGTATGCTCCCAAACTACGATTCGATGTCGGGTGATACCCGATGAAGGAATGCATGTTTAGTTATACTTGTTGTCTTTGTGATACTTGTATGTGCCTGGTAGGAAGGTGAGTGTGGACGGGGTCTCGAATCTCATCACTAGCTGAGTGTGGACGGGGTTCCATATCTCATTATTAGGAGAGTATGGGCGGGCCCCATGATAGGCGAGGCCTTAAGATGAGAATACATATTACTGTATATATGATTCTTTATGTGTTAATATGATTATATGCTATGTCAGTATGTGTATAGTGGGCTGGGCCCAGAGACAGGCGGGGCCTGGTAGAAACTGATTTGTATACCGAGTGGGGCTCGATGCCCGACGGGGCCTAATGTCGGACACTGTCTGATGCCGGGAGGGGTCCCAGGAAGGGGCGGGGGCCCAATCTATGTGATTAGTTGCATGGTATATGGTAGCTTGGGGAGACTCATTAGCATTCGTGCTTACAATTTTCAGTTTTGGTTTCAGGTACTTCCAATAGCAAGGGGAAAAGCTCAGGATGAATGCAGTACACACACAATTGTTTAGCCTTGGATTTTTTTTACTCTGATATGTTTTGACAGATGTTTATGATATTTTGAGATACATGACTTATGATTTTTATATGATGAATTGTTAACTATGGTTTTATTAATGATTTAAAATGAAATTTTGGACCATATTTTTGGGATGTTTCAAGTCGGTATTTGAGCCTTGGTTTGAGGGATTGGAGCACACTCTCGAGTGTGTCTGACCTCAAACTAAGGACTTGGTATGAAAATTTTCAAAATGAAGTCATTTTTATAAAAAAGAGCTTTGAAAAGAGAAAAGATTTTCGAAAAAAGAAAAGAATTTTGAAAAGAGAAAAGGGTGTGGTGCATGCAATCAGCTGAGCTCAAGTAAGTACTCCCAAATTACACATACAAGTTTATGTTATGATATGCTTATGAGAACTGCATGCTAGATTAGGACTAAGGATCTAGGAAGGATGTCGTATGTGCCTGTTATATGTGTATCTGCTTTATGAACTGCATGCTAGTACAGATTAGTCAGTGATATGATGGCTTGATTAGGATATGCTTGATTATGTGTACTCAATGCTCGAATGCTGCTTGCTTTGTGCTTTTAGGAGTTCTAGTTATCTCTAACTAACTAGTAAAAAAATATGTTAAGTTACATATTGCAAGGACTAAATAATTTCAGAAGGTTAGGTTTAGCTCTATTTCGCAGCTCTTGTTTGAGTCTAACCGTTGATGGGTAGGACCTCTCATTCGAAGAATTATCTGGTCTTAGTGATATGTAATGGTATTCGCGAGCTAGTTAGAGGGAGATAGCAGGGACTTCTTCTGCAGCTAATAGCAGAGAGTGGGATGGTTATTACCCTAGCGCAAGCCTATGATGAGATTAGCGTGAGAACAACAGTAGCAGTAGAAGGGACTTGGTGGAGTCAAGGCAGTTCTTAAGGAAAGTACGGATAAATGTGGAAGGTAGTATGAGCCAGTACTACTGAAAGCTGAGGATCCGTACTCGAATCAAGGAAGGCTGAGATGAACCCATGAAACTTGTAGTATGTGAGTTCCCTCGAGTTATGATGTGTATAATGATGTTCGTTATGGTGTGTTTTTAGTATGGTGATGCTACGCACTAAACCAGTTGGCAGTTCAAGCGCTGGTGACGGATCATGCTTAGGATCTGGAGCCGAGCAACTTGATGAGCAGATGAGAGAGTTTATTTCAGCTGAGGTTATGCGCAGTATTTTAGACCAGACTCCTGTGATCTTTGGTACGGTCAAGGAGGGAATTTTGTAGATTTTTAGACGGGAGGTTGGGTGCATTCCGCACCGAGATGGTGGCCATGATGGGGCCGCGCATGTTTACATTCAGGGAGTTCAAAGCATATGGAGCTCTAGACTATCATGGGGCTAAGGACCACATTGCTAGCAGCCGGTGGTTGGAAAATGTCGCCATCGTTTTTCATACTAGCCAATGTCCCGAGGGGGACAAGGTCCGACTCACCTCTTGTCTTCTGAAGGACAGAGCGCGAGATTGGTGTGAGGAGGTTGGACATGCTAGTGGAGATGATGTCGCTATTGACGCGATGACATGGAGTGACTTCTCGGTCGGGTTCAGGGCCGATTTTGCACTAGTGATTGAGGTGCAGCAGCTAGCACGAGAGTTCCAGGACCTCCAGCAGACGACTGAGATGGTGGCGGAGATCACCGCCAAGTTCAGGGAAAGGGCCCTCTTTATTCCGCAGTATGTGGCGGACGAGGAGATGAAGAAGGCTTTATACCACAAGATGCTAAGGAGCGACATTAGACAGTTTGTGAGCAGGTCCAGTTGCAAGACGCTGTAGGATATGATCGCTCGAGCTAGGAAGAGGGAGATCGACTTAGAGACATAGAGGAAGAGGAAGCCATACGAGTTTCAGACATCCATGGGATCGGGAAAGAGGCCCAAGGTATCGGATTCCAGACTGAGGGGTCATTAGGACCGTAGTTGCTGTGGCAAATGCGGCAGGACACACGAGGGAGCGTGTAGGAGTGACAGTGGTGATGATTCTGGCTGCTTCAAGTGTGGCCGGATCGGTCATTATAGTAGGGATTGTATAGCTACCACCACCCAGGGATCAGACCTAATCTGATTTCATTGCAGTCGGAGGGGCCACAAGAAGGACCAATGTCCGAGTTTCGCTGCAGCGGGACAGGTGATGGCACCTGCCCCTACGACATTAAGGATCATCGACAAACATCAGGGCCGAGCAGAGGCGCTTGCAGCAAGGAGCAAGGATTTCTAGTTGACTATAGAGGAGACTGATATGGGCTTATTTAGTCATAGAAATCATTCATTATCTTATTAATTATTGTTGATTTTATATCATTTTATGGACAAAAGGTACTTAATTAGCTTAATATTTCAATTTCAGCAATAAAAGACATGCTCGGGTGAAAAAGGAAGAGGATTGAGTGATTGGAAGCTTGGAGATTGAAGACTGAAGAAAGAAGGATGTTGCTTGACAGCTTGACCCCTCGTCAGTGTTTTGGCCATATCTCATGAACCATAACTCCGATTGACGAGATTCAAAATGTTCTGAAAACTAGACACAATTTCAGACGACTTTCGTGTTTTGAGAAAATGTTGATCCCAGAAAAACTTGACGAGTTGGGCCTAAAATCGACGAGTTTTGTCAGAATGTTCCAGATTCGAAGATGCCTTGCCGTACACGCTGTATACGCGGATTATCGAAAAAACTCGACGAGTTATTCTTAAAAACTCTTCGAGTTGACGCTGTTTTCAGAATTTATATATAGAAACTTTTCTCATTCGAACCCTAACTTTTGCTGGAGGCTAGGTGCGATTATTGAAGACCAAAAGGGTTCTTGAAGCTTCAGTTTTCGAGATTGCAACCTAAGAAAAAATTTAGAAGAGAATCAAAGGCAAATAATCATTCTTCTTCTCTTAATCTTTGTTTTGAACCATGTTTTAATCATTAGATTTTGATTTTAGGTTATTACATGCTTTAGATATGAGCTAAAAGCTTTTTACTTCTGTTTGGATGAGATAATCTTATGAACATGGTTTGATTGAGTGGTTGAATTGATATTAATTTGGTTATTTATCTTGTTAAGCTTATTAAAGATCCTTATGTATTGATAATAAATGTTTTTAGTTAACAAATAAGTGATTGAGTTGCATCAATATCTTCTTGATTACTTGATTCATATAGTTTTATGAATATAAGATTGTATGCCTAGGAATAGTAAATATGAAACTAGGGTTAACTATAAAATATGTAAATCAATGTGTGAGCATGTGTGATGAACATCTATACATGAGTTGATTGAATTGAACAAATTTGATTAACTATTATTATAACTCTTGCTTGATACGAACTAAACACTAGGAAACTTGTTAGTTTAATCAACTGGCCATTGTTTGAATTAACTTGTCTACTAAAGGATTGGTAATAATGAACATGAACCCAATCACATTAGGAATCGGTAACCATTGACATATTAATCCATTGCACTTGCCACGAAATCAACCATAGGAATAAGTGAATCGAATCTGAACAGAAGTCTCTTTTATCATTGAATCTAGTTGTCCTTTCTTGTTCTTCTTAGTTGTTAATTGTCTTTGTTTAAAAGTTAATTGATTGATTAAGTTTCTAGTCTTGCAAAACTAGAGAAACCCCCTCTTTTATTAATTGTTTTTAATTAGGTAATACTAGTATTTAATTTGATTGTTACCGTTCCCTGTGTTCGATACTCTACTTGCTTAAACTATACTATTAATCGATAGGTTCACTGTCTTTCGTGTGTTTAATTTGTGTTTGAAGTAATAGGATTAAAACTAGTGCGTTTTACACACATCAAGTTTTTGGCGCCGTTGTCGGGGAACGGTTCTAATAGTTAATTTTATTTGCTAGTGTTATTGATCCTTTGTGTGATAGTAATCTCATATAAAGTTACACGTTTTCTGTTTTAATTTTTTATTATCGTATTATGTATTTTCCAAATGTCGATGCTTTTGATGTTTTTCTTGAGGAAGTAGTACAGGAAATTGAGCAAGAAGATGAGGAATATGACTCAGATGATGATTTGAAGGAATTTGGAAGATGGTTAGATAACATTTTGCCTAATGAAAAAGAGCAATCTGAGTTACAAGAGCTAGAGTTAAAAGATGAAGAATTTAATCCAGAAAGAGATTTGGAGGAGCTGGAAAGATTGCTAGCAGAAGGGTCAGATGAAGAACAAGAACAAGCTGAGTTGCAGGAACCAAGTCGTGGTTTGACCATTATCACGACATGGCCACCTATTTTCCCAGATTGTGTTTCGAAGCATGGGGTGACGACTCTAACTTTGGAGAAAGTTCTGAAACGCGATCCATTTCTGATTAGTATCCAACCGGTCCCAACCCTTATCAAGATTCTTGGGTTTTATATATTCAAGCTCGTTTGGCCAATTATAGAAGCAAAGAGCCAAATTTTACAAATTGGTCCACCAAAGAAGATATTCAATGCAACAGATGGATTGGCATTGAGTTTATTAGAAGTTTATTAAGTTGAGAGTCCAGCTAAAGACTCGCACAAAAAGAAGCGCTTGCGGGAGGCAACCCGTCATTAGAGTTTTCTTTTCTTTTTCTTTTTGAACTTCTAGTTTATTAGGGTAGTGTAGGATTTTAATTTAATGATTGTTTTCCTTGTTACTATTTGGTTTTTGATTTTTATCTTTGCAGAAGTTAGGGCAAGAATCGATCAAATTGTTAAAGCGTGAGGAATAAACGTGAAATCGAGTCTAAAACGAGAAGAGTGGGAGAATTGAGTCTAATTACGAGTCCGGTGAATAAATGGCTGAAAGGATGAGCTTTTACTGAAGAAAAATAAAGGGGAATATTGCTATCCAAAAATGAAACTGAAGTTGGAGTATATTTTGTTCACTCAGTGCATAAAACTCGTCGAGTTCCCTATATAAACTCAACGAGTTCTTTTGGAAAAACCCGACTGTGCCAGTTTCAGCGACCCAACTCGACGAGTTGCTCTTTCTCTTACCTTTGAGTTGGTGATTTGATTACATTCTACGAAGGCAATTGGCTGTGCTATCACTGTTTATTTTCCGAGCATTTCCAAGATCTTTTTCCACTATATTTTGGAGCATAACCACACGAGATTTGACACCCAAGGCATGGATGAGTTGTTCCCATGTCCAAAGTCAGCTGAAGAAGGAGCTCAAAAGAAGAATATCAACCTCGTAAATTCTATCCCAGGGGAGTCTGTTCCAATTCTCTCTTTACTTTTATGTTCTATATCATGCATAACATGCAATGGGGACATTGCATAAATTAAGTGTGGGGTAGGGGGTTGATTACATTAGTTATATTAGAATCCTAGGTTTAATTTTTAAAAATTTTCATAAAAATTGCAAGGGCCTAATTTAGAAAATTTTGGGAAAGCAATTAGGATTCCATGCTAGTATTGTGTTTGATGATTCTATGAAGACCCAAATGTTTAGTTGAGCCAATATACGTTATAGTGCATTTGTGGCCCCTTTTATTCTAGTGAAATCATGAGACAAAAACACAACCTCTCTTAGTTTGAAGATCGCAACATGTTTAGCATCGTGTACCAGAAATGTATCCAGGAAAGCTTAAGTAGTCATTGCACACTAGACTAATGCCTTTAACCAATAAAGGATGAAGTTAAATTCCCTTGCTTAAGCATATGTTTTTCTAGGTTTTTAGTTTTGAATGGAAAAAGTGTGTGAAAAAAAAAGAAAAAAAAAAGAAAAAAAAAGTTGAAAAAAAAAGAGTGATGAAATGTTTGAATAAAGAATCTACAAAGCTGTGAAGACAAAGAAGAATATCATGAAGAAAAGCTACAAAGTATAAAAGATTCAATCAAAAGTTGTATTTGTCTTTTAGTTGTAATTTTCTTTTCTAGGTTATTTTTTTCATATGTATGCTTGGGGATTTAACCAAAAATGACTTGAGGTTAAGAAAGTTTTCTGGGGATGGATTCGGAGGGATGCATAAAATGAGCGTTGTTCAAAAGAAGTGGGCGAGTGTTTATGAGGATTGTAAGTATTTAGAATTGAGGGGGTTCTTAGGAAAAATTTTAGACACAAATGCATGCGTTGCGGTCTTGGCATAATGGCTGGGTTCGATTGGGATTGTCTTATGTGGTATTAGTGTGCTAAAATTCGGTTTTTCTTGGGGGAAAACAAAAGTCAAGTGTGGGGTATTTTGATATGGGCTTATTTAGTCATAGAAATCATTCATTATCTTATTAATTATTGTTGATTTTATATCATTTTATGGACAAAAGGTACTTAATTAGCTTAATATTTCAATTTCAGCAATAAAAGACATGATCGGGTGAAAAAGGAAGAGGATTGAGTGATTAGAAGCTTGGAGATTGAAGACTGAAGAAAGAAGGATGTTGTTGGACAGCTTGACCCCTCGTCAGTGTTTTGGCCATATCTCATGAACCATAACTCCGATTGACGAGATTTAAAATGTTCTGAAAACTAGACACAATTTCAGACGACTTTCGCGTTTTGAGAAAATGTTGATCCCGGAAAAACTCGACGAGTTTTGTCAGAATGTTCCAGATTCGAAGATGCCTTGCCGTACACGCTGTATACGCGGATTATCGAAAAAACTCGACGAGTTATTCTTAAAAACTCTTCGAGTTGACGCTGTTTTCAGAATTTATATATAGAAACTTTTCTCATTCGAACCCTAACTTTTGCTGGAGGCTAGGTGCGATTATTGAAGACCAAAAGGGTTCTTGAAGCTTCAGTTTTCGAGATTGCAACCTAAGAAAAAATTTAGAAGAGAATCAAAGGCAAATAATCATTCTTCTTTTCTTAATCTTTGTTTTGAACCATGTTTGAATCATTAGATTTTGATGTTAGGTTATTACTTGCTTTAGATATGAGCTAAAAGCTTTTTACTTATGTTTGGATGAGATAATCTTATGAACATGGTTTGATTGAGTGGTTGAATTGATATTAATTTGGTTATTCATCTTGTTAAGCTTATTAAAGATCCTTATGTATTGAAAATAAATGTTTTTAGTTAACAAATAAGTGATTGAGTTGCATCAATATCTTCTTGATTACTTGATTCATATAGTTTTATGAATATAAGATTGTATGCCTAGGAATAGTAAATATGAAACTAGGGTTAACTATAAAATATGTAAATCAATGTGTGAGCATGTGTGATGAACATCTATACATGAGTTGATTGAATTGAACAAATTTGATTAACTATTATTATAAGTCTTGCTTGATACGAACTAAACACTAGGAAACTTGTTAGTTTAATCAACTGGCCATTGTTTGAATTAACTTGTCTACTAAAGGATTGGTAATAATGAACATGAACCCAATCACATTAGGAATCGGTAACCATTGACATATTAATCCATTGCACTTGCCACGAAATCAACCATAGGAATAAGTGAATCGAATCTGAACAGAAGTCTTTTTTATCATTGAATCTAGTTGTCCTTTCTTGTTCTTCTTAGTTGTTAATTGTCTTTGTTTGAAAGTTAATTGATTGATTAAGTTTCTAGTCTTGCAAAACTAGAGAAACCCCCTCTTTTATTAATTGTTTTTAATTAGGTAATACTAGTATTTAATTTGATTGTTACCGTTCCCTGTGTTCGATACCCTACTTGCTTAAACTATACTGTTAATCGATAGGTTCACTGCCTTTCGTGTGTTTAATTTGTGTTTGAAGTAATAGGATTAAAACTAGTGCGTTTTACACACATCAGAGACACGAGCAACTTCTGATGTTGCAGGTGCATATCTTTTTCTGTCCTGTCAGTTTTTATTTATGATTTTATTGCTATTACCTTGCATCTATATGATTAATTGTATTTAGGGGTTATACTTCCTGCTTATGTCCGGGTTATATGTCATCTACATACCATGAGTCTTAGAGTAGTAGTGTGAGTTCGTCTCTTTATATAGTGGGTTCTTAGGATGTGGTAGTTGTAGCAAGTGTGATTGGAACCTGGGAAGTGTTTCGACAGTCTTCAAAAGTCTTACTGCTTTAGTGTTGGTTAGTTTTAGGAACACTAACAGTAGTAAGCATTGGTTGCCAGCAAGATTGATCACTGGATGATACGAAGGATTGGGAACCCTTCCGGCCTGGTATGCTGTAAGATGTTAGTTGAATCAAAGTGGGGGAGAGTTCTCTAGGAGTTTAGGAACAGAAGGAAGTGTGAATTTAGGATGAGTTCTCATTCTCTTCAGGAAGGAGAGCGGCCTAAGTGGCTGATTGGGTTGGATTGAGGGGTATGTGATTTGGGAGTTTGGAAAACTTCCCAACGTAGGGTTCGAGTCTTTTTGGTGTTCGATATTTGGATTTGGGGACTTGGTTGAGAAAATTCCCTTCAGGACACGACTTCATCTAGGATGTTAGGTCGTGTGCATGATCAGCATGGAAAGTGTTGTAAGACTGCGGGATAGTCGTAGCATTCACTAGCAGCCAGACAGTGTTGGAAATGTTGTAAGACTGAGGGATAGCCGGAACATTTATTAGCGGCCAGATAGAGGGGTGTGGGCAGGGGACTGTATCTCCCAATTAGCGGAGTGTGGGCAGGGGACCGTATCTCCCAGTTAGCAGAGTGTGGGTAGGGGCCTGTATCTCCTAGTCAGCGGAGTGTGGGAGAGGCTCGTATCTCCTAGTTAGCATGATCAAAATCTGGAAAGGATAGGTAGATAGGATTCAAGGTGGAGTTGTACCCGTGTAGCCCTAGATAGATGAGACCTGGGGGAAAGGCCACTCCGTAGTATGGTTTGGGTGAGACCCGTGGGAGAGGCCCGTGCGATCATAGCAAGGCAGTTAGGACCTGGCAGACACTATGGGGTCGAGATATAGGATCGAGGATTCCAGGAGTTATAGAGCCAAGAGTGGCAAGGTGGATAGAGCAGTTTTGATAATCAAAGTTTTCTTCGGAAGTCGCTAGGAGCGAATGAGAGGGTGTTCATTGGTTCAATAACCGGGGTGGAATCCGATACTTCAGATAGTTGACAGATAAGTTGAGAACAGGGTGGTCTCTATTCGTTCGGAAAGCGGACAAGAGACAACATGATGTTCAGGTAGAAGTAGTGATGTGAGGATTCATGTGTGAGGAATAGTTGTTGATCGAAGATTCTAAGACACTTACAGTTGGATTAAATCATCTTAGAGTAAGTGATTTGACCCTGTTACGCAGCTCTCGTCTGAGTCTAACCGTTTCGGGGTTGAATCTTCTACTCGAAAGATTATTTGAGCCTTCTGTCAAGTATACGTACTCTACAACTGGTTACAGACAGGGATTTTGTTTCTGATGGTAGCATCGAGAGAATCAGGGTGATAAGTTTTATGGTTGAACAATTATTCAATGAGGTTCTGGCATGGTAGTTTTTGGAGCATAGGTGATCCGTTAGGGAGACATACCATTATAGATTTCAGATCTCGAAAAGACAGAAGTAGTTCTCTATATGATAGTAAGGATTATCCTTCATTGGGTTTGGAAGGTTTCAATGGTTGGGTTCAGGTGCCTTGGGAAGGTCATTGATTGCGCGGGATGATAGTGTATGGCGAGTGGTGGTGACGGTGGGAAACATCAGTTGGTTCAGAGCAGGTAGGAGGAAAGCTGCAGGCGTGGCGCGTGAGATATTTGTGGGGTAGAGGATTATAGTGGACTTCGAGGACGAAGTCCAGTTTAAGTGGGGGAGAGTTGAAACACCCGGAAACCAGAAGGCCAAATGAGGAAGGAAAATCTCCAACAAGAAGGCAACGTGTCGATGAAACATCCCAAAAATACGGTCCAAAAATTTCGTTTTAAAATCCATATTAAAACCATAAATCATCCATCATCATAATAAAAATCAAGAACCATGTATCTTAAGAGCATCATGTCAAAAACTGTATCAAAATCATATAAGTATTCATCAGAGTCTAAAACAATCCCAGGCTGAAATTGTGGTGTATGCCATGCGATCATCACGAGCCCTTCCCTTTGCTAGTGGAAGTACCTGAAACACAAACTGAAAACTGTAAGCACAAAGCTTAGTTAGTCTCCCCTTGCTACCACATACTATACACATAATCACATACTGGGCCTAGCCCACTGCATCGGGCCTCGCCCGACATCGGACCGAGGTCCGACATAACTTGGGCCTAGCTCTTGCATCGGGCCCCGCCCGACATCAGACCGAAGTCCGCTATACATATCATGAGAACAACATAAACATAAACATAGACATAAGCATAACAAGAAAGCTAACATTCCTCGGGCTTGCCCCGACATTGGACCAAAGTCCGAAACTCATAATCATATACATGCAAGAATCACAATGACATCAAGCATACTAACTGCATTGGGCCCTGCCCCGCATCAGACCAAAGTCCGGAACATAAAACCTACATCAGGCTAACCCCAGAACATAGAATCACACATAAACGGGCCGGCCTTGGTGCCTTACACCCATTCCTATAGGAGAAGACTTACCTCTCAAACTGAATGTTGAACTCGTGCGTGAGGAATCTCTGTTGGCTGCTCCCACGACTCCCCAGCTAACTCTATACAACAATACTTAGTCAGGCAAAACTGAGAATCCTTTAAGGGTAAAATGACCATTTTACCCATGCTCTGATTTGGACCATAAACAAGGCCCAATTCCATCTAATCTTTCTAAGTCCACTAATAGCCCATTAAAGGCTCACTAATGGCCCAATTTTCTAAATTGGGCCCAACTTCTCAATTAGGCCTTCCTTAAGCCCAAACATATTCTTAGCCCAAATTATCTGACTTCTAATGGCCCACTAAGGCCCAAAGACCCAAATTCCAAAGTATGGGCCAAATCGAGGCCCAAAACACCAAGCCCATGTCTGTTGAGTACGCGGGGGTTACTCCTATGTACGTTAAGCGTACTGGCTAAATGGCGTGTACGCTGCGCGTACCTGTATGTACGCCCAACGTACTTCACTGTTAAGTCACTTTTCCCATTAAGTGCTTAATACTCTTATCCAAAGCCTAAAAACACATATCCAAGTCCTCTTCATTGTCTCGATCCATAAAGTCGATCACTTGGTGGCATGTAACCCACCAAATGAACCCAACTTGGAAAAATAGCAATAAACTTCCATGGAAATGGCTAGATATCATGCATGGTTACATAAAGGCCGTAAAGGTTGAAACTTTACTGCTAAAGGTGCTTTGAGCTCCAAGGGTGGCACCCTAAGCTCAAAAACGAAGTTGCATGAAAAAGATCCATCCTTTGGACCTAAAAAGGTCCAAAGCTCCAGAATCCTATATCTAAGCTTCTAAGAGGAAAGATGGAAGCTTTATACCTCCTTTGAGTCCCAAAATATGAAATGGTTCCAGATCCTTGAGTTCAAGATACTCAAGTTCTTCTTCTTCAACTCCTCTTATCTTCTTCCAAGCTTTTCTTCACCAAAATGAGTTCAAAAGGTCAAACACACACAACAATGGAGTATGAGGGCGTATTAGGGTTTTCTGAGGGTGAGGGACTGGTAAGGAGGCTAGGGTTTGAGCCATAATGGGGTATTTATATGGCATAAACCCTATAAATTAGGGTATGGGACTCGACGAGTTGGATTGGGTTTGGGAAACCCTAAATCCGAGATTTTACACCCTATTTATACATCCTAAACTCTAGGGTTTCCAGCCTCCATTATCCACACCCTGAGTCCATAAACCTTAATGCTAGTTTGAGTGTTATGAGCCATCCTTGAGAGAAACTTGGTGTGTTTTGAAACTTGAGAAGGAAGGAGAAGCTTGGGGATTCAAGAAGAAGATAATAGGTCCAGAGACTCCATTTCATTCTTATCATTTTCTGGTAAGCAAGACTCAAACTTGCTTAGTAGCTTCTTAGATCTCTTTATTATCAATTTATTGGGTTTTTGGTCCAAGAAGCTTGATCTTTAGGATATGGATGTCCCAAGTGTTGGATTAATGTCTAAGTCCATAACTATAATTGGTAAGACTTGACCCGACCCGGCATGGTCCATTTGGTTTGCATGGCATCATGCACTAGGATAGACTAAAATGAGAGAAATGACACTTAAAGTTTATTAATATATATTATAAGTTCTAATATATTAATAAGATTATTTAATTAGCATTGATCAAGAATTAATTTAGAATTAATTAAGTGATTAAAAGAAGACTAATTAAATATATGGGTTGATTGTGTAAATCATCCATACTTATATAGTGGGCTAATGCCCCATGGATTATCAAGTTGGGCTAAAACCCATAAGATGCTCCATGGTGTCTTTGAACCCATGGATCCAAGGAAATGGAAAGCCATGACAATTAGGGTTTACCCTAATTATGATACACTATATAAACACCTTACTCTTGTCAAAATCGGCGACTAGAGTGTGTGAGAAGGGCAAGCCGATTTTAGAAGTAATCCAATTTCTCTCTAAGTTATTCCAAGTGCTTATGGTGTTGTGTGAACCATTTGAGGTGTTACACTTGGGGAACTAGGCTCTCAAGCTACATGGAATCAAGCACCAACAAAGAGGTATGTAATTCTACTAGATTTTATATTATATGTACTTTATATTATGCTAGTTAGAACAATACCTTGGAAATTCATATTTGCATGTATAATAGAGAAAACATAGATCCAAGGTATTTAGGGTTGCATGTACACTTAGGAGTGTTAGAATGCTCAAAACCCAACACCAAGTTAGTACACCATCAGATGTGGAACCATGGAGGGCTTTCATGCCATAAAGGTGCAAACTTTATGGCCATTGAAGCCCCATGCAAGTTATAGGATGTTATTTTGGCCTTTTAAGCTCCAAAAGGCCATGCATGGAGCGAAAGGTGAAAGCTTTATGTGTTTATGGGGTGTATAGGGTCCAGATCTTAGTTGTATGCTTTAGCTTGGAGTATTGATGGATTGAGGACCAAGATTTAGGTCCTAAGAAGTTAGGGTTTGAGCTAAACCCATTAAGAAAAGGTATTAATGGGTAAAGTTGGAAACTTTACCCTTAAAAGGAAATTTTCAGGGTATATGAGAACTATGAAGCTTAGATCTGAAGAGTAGGGGATTAATCCTTTAAGGTGGCTTAAACAAACTGAGGAACTCGACAAATCCGAAGAGGGACTCGACGGGTTGTGTCGATTTGTCCCGATTCTGTACAAGGTAGAACTCGATGAGTCTATAAAGGGACTCGACGAGTTGAATCGTTCTATCACGACTATGTGTAGCATGGGAACTCGATGAGTCATGGGGATGACTCGACGAGTTGAGTCAACTCGGATTGTTTACTTTGACTTTGATTGATCCTTGACTTCGACCAAGGTTGACCCATGAAGGGGTCTTGATGTATGGAATGGTATCTAAGGGGTTATTTTCTATAGGGTGTGAGTAGAGTCGGTTTCAGGAGCAGAGATGTTCAGCTACTTCACTCGACATTTAAGGTGAGTTTTCTCCTGTAGGAATGGGTTGAAGGCACCAATGTCGGCCTGTTTACGTATGTTAATATGTTCCGGACTAAGGTCCGATGCCGGGGAAACCCGAGGAATGTTTGTATGCCTGATGTCTTTGTGATTCTTGCACATGTCTGTTTATATGTTTTCAGACTTCGGTCCGATGCCGAGGCAAGCCCGAGGAATGTTTGTATGATTTCGGATTTCGGTTCGATGTCGGGCGGGACCCAAGGAATGTTTATATGTATGCTCCCAAACTACGGTTCGGTTCGATGAAGGAATGCATGTTTAGTTATACTTGTATGTGCCTGGTAGGAAGGTGAGTGTGGGCGGGGTCTCGTATCTCATCACTAGCTGAGCGTGGATGGGGTTCCATATCTCATTAGTAGCAGAGTAGGGGCGAGGCCCACGATAGGCGAGGCCTTAGGACGAGAATATATAGTACTGTGTATGATTCTTTATGTGTTAGTATGATTATATGTTATTGTCGGTATGTGTATAGTGGGCTGGGCCCAAAGACAGGCGGGTCCTAGTAGAAACAGATCTATATACCGAGCAGGGCTCGATGCCAGGCGAGGCCTGATGCCGGACACTGTCTGATGCCAGGCGGGGCCCAAGGAAGGGGCGAGGGCCCAGTCTATGTGATTAGGTGCATGATATGTGGTAGCTTGGGGGGAATCACTAAGCTACGTGCTTACAGTTTTCAGTTTTGGTTTTAGGTACTTCCAGTAGCAAGGGGAAGAGCTCGGGATGACTGCAGTGCACACACCATTGTTTAACCTGGGATGTTTTTACTCTGATATGTTTTGACAGATGTTTATGATATTTGGAGATACATGACTTATGATTTTTATGTGATGAATTGTTAACTATGGTTTTATTAATGATTTAAAATGAAAAATTTTAACCGTATTTTTGGGATGTTTCATTAGCCCAGACCATAAGGACCATTCTTGTAATTTACTCTTTTTCAATGTAAATTTGTCCAAATTTATTTCAAATATTATTTACAATTAAAAAGATGGGTAAATGCCTCAAATGTCAGAAAGTTTACACAGAAATTCGATTTTGACACTATATTAGTTTATTTCTCAAATTGGACATTTTATTTTCCAGTTTGTTACAATTCTGACCACTTCACCGATCAACCTGGTTGACTACTAACGTATCATGATCACGTGTCAGTTTTGAAGACGCGACATATTGACATGACATGTTTGACGCGTTTAAATTGAAAAAAAATCACAAAAGACATTAAGTTTTCAATTTTTTAAATTTTGAAACTAAGATTTAATTTTTTTTTCAATATTAACACTTCATATTTTTTAATTTCAAATCGCACATCATTTTTTCTCCAGTTTTACTCAATGTTGACCATTTTCTATATGAAACTATACATACATACATACATACATACATACATACATACATACATATATATATATATATATATATATATATATATATATATATATATATATATATATATATATATGCTTAGGTTATTATATTCTAACTAATTATTGTGTTATTGTATGAATGATTATGAGCCAATCATTTTACTTATTTTAAGAAAGTGATTATTACATATTATTGAATTAAATATAATTGAAAAATACCATCTAGTTTAACTAGAATGGTATTTTAGTCAGTTAATATAGATTTATTAAAGGAAATTTGCATATTTTAAGGAAAATTACATATTTTAAGGGAAAACAGATTCTATTAATTTTAAAAATCTGATTGTATGGATGATAATTATCCTAATTCGGAAATTCTGACGGAATATGTTTATCAATATATAGAAAAATAACAAAAATTATTGAACCATACAAGAATATACATTCTGATATAATATATATTTTGATTTAATGAATTTTTTGAAGAATAGCAAAATTTTGGATACAAGTTAAAAAAAATTTCATTACATTCTTAAAAAAGAAAAAAAAATTTATATACTATTCTATGAGAATGTTACACTTATTAATAACAAGGAAATACAAATATATAAATCATTCTACCAGAATATACTATTACATATATTTCTTTTTATTATATTGTATATTATTCTACTAGAATAATCCATTCTTTTGGAAGATTGGTGGTCATTGTTCATCTTAATCCCATACAATGTTCATCTTCAAGATTCTATTCTGACATAATCGGAATTCAAGATTCCATTCCAATAGAATGTTGTAAGTCTCGTATGTATCCTTCCCAGCCAAGAAAACAAGAACATTCTTGTTCTTGATTTCATGTATACCTGCAAATGAGAAATACAACCACTCATTGTTATTGCTTAATCTTCTTTCCATGGCAATTTCAAGCAATAAACACCACATCGAGTTCTGTCAAGCAAAACAAACAATTTACTGTAAAACATTAACCCCAAAAATCCATTCCATTTATCCATTTCTAGCAAGAACAATCAAACCCAAAACCCATCAACACTGCACTAAATTTTTGTCAAAACAAAGGAAAGAAAAACAAAATCAAAGGAATATCCATGGCCGCATTTGGTCTACTGCTACTCAGGTGACAAATCCCTCTAAATGTTTAGTCTTTCTATCAGAAATATTACTTCTTTGCCTCTGGATAATCAGAAATTAATACAACTTATAATCAGCAAATCAAAAAATAATTTGTAGAAATCATCACTCAATTAAAACAGAAAAAAAAATCAACTCAGTTAGAAACAACCTCAAAACTATGCTGAGAAATCTTTTCCGCTGGATAATCAAAAATTAAGAAAACAAGAGAAGTTGTAATAAGAAAACGCATACATCAGATAATCAAAAAAAAGTTATTTAAGACCCAAAAGCAATGAATTGATAATGATTGAAGCTCAAGAATCACATCAAAACCAATGAATTGATAATGATTGAAGCTGGAGCATTAAATCAAAATCGGTGAAAGAGAGCGATAGCCGACAGAGGTGGAGATTTCAGAAGGAGAATAGAGAAATTAGGAAAATCATTGAATCGATAATCAAGACTAATTAATCGTTAGTTTCCCAACTCCAAATCAACCCCTCGATTTCAGAATGAAAAGAAGAAAGAAAAAAAGAATTGAGAAGTATTACTTGCTGTAGCCGATCCTACAACCAAATCCTTCTTCTTGCTTGACCTTTCCTACCTCATCTTCCTCCTTGGATCGATACCACAACTTCTGCTCTTTTCTCCATATCACAATCTCCTCTTTCTTTCTCCACTTAAGCAGATACACACCACAAAAGGATTTAGGGCTAGGTTGGTCTGTTAAGGCCGAAATTGATGAATTGATAGGATTTTTTAGGGAGGATTGAGTTGAAAAGTACAGAGGAACCACGATGGTCCTAGGTCAGAGAAACAAAATCGAGAAGAAGGAAGATAGAAGGAAGGTGTTTGGGACGGACGATGGTGGCGACGGCTTTGTATTATCGGCTAGGGCTTGTAATCGGTGGAGATTGAACGACTCTAGATATAAACCTGGAGAAATTAGGTTAAAAGTCAATACCATGATTATAGGGATTATTATTGGAAGTTACTAATCAAATTACTAAATTACCCTTATTTATTTATTTAATTATTTATTTTTTTTATTTAATTTTGATTGGCCCACATTTATGCATACAATAACACAATAATTACTTTAAATACCTGAACCTAGCTCTCTCTCTCTCTCTCTCTCTCTTTCTCTCTCTCTCTCTCTCTCTCTCTCTCTATATATATATATATATATATATATATATATATATATATATATATATATATATATATATATATATATATATATATGAAAAAGTTCAATTGAGAACCATTATTAATCAATGAACCAAGAAACCAATCCAAATCGTCAAAATTTAAAGCGATCAATGACAAAATGAATGATTGTAGACTTTTACAATGGACGTGGATGCACTTGATTATAACAAAACTCACTTTCTTTTTTTAGTTTAATTTTTTTAGGCATGTTTTTTATTGAAAAGGAAACATAATATACCGTTGTTAATGATGTTTATCCTCTTTCCATAGGAATCCATATTGATACATAAAAAATAAACTGTTTTTTCAAAAAAAAAAAAAACAAAACAAAACTCACTTCATTTTTTATTGTTTTTTGAAAAGTTAAAGTCTATTTTTCATCGAAAAAATTAAAAAATATATCAAAATTCATATTTTTAGTACTTTTTTAACACAGATTCATATTGATGCTTAAAAAAATTGAAATTTTAGTTCAGATTCACATTGTGAATCTGCTAAGATTCACAATGTGAATAATAGTAAGTCAGATTCACATTGTGAATTCTGAAAACTAAACTATATACAGTTCAAATTTATAATGAGAATAAATCCATTTGTTGATTTTACAAAACTAATTTATGAATAATCAAAATGTTAAAATATTATAAAAGTACATAGAAACATATTTCAATTCATATGTAAATTTCACTTAATTTATGAATGATCAAATAGTTGAAATAGCAAGTCAGATTCACATTGTGAATGTGAAAATTGAAATATTGATAGTTTCATTTTCTTTACTGCTTTTTATTTTAGTATATTTTATTCATAATCACTAATGCAAAAATAACCTATGGTGACACTTTCCGAAAAACGATCTGTCACACTTTTTATTAAAAAGGTCACTAAAAAAATTTAGAGACTATTTTTGGATACATTCACATTAGTTTGTGTGTCCATTGTATAGATAATCAAAACTTTAACCACATTTAATTATATCAAATGTGACAATTATTAGTAACACTCGTAGACCGTGACCATATTTCACTATTTGTCATATTTATAGATTTACATTATGATACTTTTTATATAAGAGACAATACATAGATATCGGGTGACATGAGGCAACTGTATATGTTTCTATGTCATGGTGCTATTTTGACACATGAAATCCAATGTAGCTAACAGGGGATACATATGGCCGCATTAAATATTTGTGTGTCCATAGGGTGGCGTTTAGCAGTGACTAAGTAAAAGCAAGAAAACAAGTTAATTTTAGTGGTTTATGGTTATGTGCTTTTTATTATGTGTGACAAAATATGATGAATTGACTATAAAAAAAAATATTATTAGTTTAAGTTGCATTTGGTTATGTTTATAATTATTATGTGTGTCTATAAGTAAATCTAGTTAGAAGAAATATAATGTATGGTCAGTACAATTATAGCATGGTCATTGACTGTGTGACTATAATTATGTAATGGTCATTCTTTTTGTACTAGTTTGTGTATAAATGTAAAGAATAGTCTTCATCAAAATACCATTTGTTGAATAGTCGACCATGTGACGTATATAGAGCCATTCACTCAAACCCAAACCACATAACTTATTATTAGAGTTTGGGACAGATTTTTGCAAAATAAAAAATATAATAATTGTTATTTGAAGACTCTTGTAATTACCTACATCAAATGATTTTTGGTTATAAATCAGTTTGACTTTTGGGACCTATTTTGGTCATATAACAGTTGGAGTGATATCAACACGTACAAAATAAATGGTTAAAGTTGCATCTGAAGGGCTCCTTTAAGTCGACCAAAATACACTATTGAAGGGGACGTAAATTGTTACTGTGGTCTGTATCAATTTCTGCATCTTGAACCCTAAAAAATGTAAAAGACCATATTGCCCTTGTGTAGTAAAATAGTCCAAGTTTTCTTATTATATTTAATTTTAGAGCTGAAAATCCAAACCAAAATACTTCCCCATAGAGAATACCAAAAATAGCATTCAACTTTAAAATGCCCATTTTCGACTTTCGATCACACAATTCAAAAAAAAAAATGAAAAATTGAATGACTAAGTAGATAAATTGTATTAAATATGAATTGGCAGCAATGTGCTGAAACAATATAATTAGAAGGATATTAACATATACTAAAATCTTATATTATATCTAAACACTAATTTTTTAAACTAAGAAAAATAATAAGGGTAATATTGTCAATTTGGGGCCGAAACACCATACAGAGTAGTTACTAGCATGCATACTGACGCAAACTTCCAAGCAACATTTTCTTATCTTTTATGGAAGTAATTATCCTTTTTTGAACACTCTAGAGAGAAACACAAAGTATTGCATGCATATGTCAAGACTTGCATCGAAATGGTTTATCTTTAACATACTAAAAGAGTAAAAAAAAATACCTTAAAATAATCATAATGGTGAAGGAGTATATATGTTTGTGGGTTGAAATTACCTTCAAACAAGATACTACTTAGAATCCTTTCATGACAAAACACTAGGATCAAGGTTTGTCGTTTACCTTCTACAAACAAAAGTAAGATTATAATATGTTCAAAGATTGAATAATAATATTGCTACAAATTTAAAGTGTGGCATATTGAAGTTTCATATGAAATATATGTAAGTATTAGGATATGATTAACACACACATACCGTCCGTATAACAATACCCTGATAGTTAGTCTGAAACTAATCATTTTCCTTCTGCAGGTCAAGTGGGTCAACACGTGGCATTATATTATCATTATAAGGAGAAACTACACTACTAAATTCTTCATCAGCCTCTTCATACACATTTCTATAATTTTTGGGAGGTGTGTTGATGACAATAAACATTTTTTGATCGAGTGGGTCTATCCCATAAAATACTTCTTGTGCTTGTGAGGCCAATATGAAAGGATCATCTTTATGGTCTAATCTATTTAGCTCAACTAGTGTGTACCCTACTTTATCGCCCAATCACACATGGAAATTGGAATTTGTTTAAAATGATAATCAAGTACGCATATCTCTTGTAAAACACCATAATAAGTGTTTTTGACATACGTTACAACTTCTTTACTAATGTGTGTGTCAATTGCAATGACACTAACCCCACTGTCTTGGTAAATTTTTCCTTCACGAGCTATTGTACGAAAAGTATAACCATTGATAACATATACATCAGATTTAATAATGTTTTTGTTTGTTCCATGAAAAATCTATCTCATTGTCTCTGTTACACTTTCTCTGCAGACTCGTAACTCCCCATCTACCTGAATAGTATTAGAATATGAGTTTAACATATAAGGAAATACATAATGATTAGCAAGAGTGTATTGGAAAGTATATGCCTTAGTACATTGCTATAATAGCCAATCAATGTGATAGGGTGCCACTTAGGACCGATTATGCTCATCCCGCATAAATTATATATAAGAAAATAAAGTACCTCCTGTCATAACTAATAACCAAATGTATCACTATGCTTTTTCTCTAGATGTGCTTTTCGTTTAGTTGGTTGTTTTTGTCATAAAAAAATCCATGTGTCGACTGTACATATTTAAATATTATTATGAAAAGAAAACAATACTATACAATAACAAAAAAATTACATACATGTAGAAACCTTACTTAGTATATGGGAGTACTTCAAATGTATTATGCAATACAAAGAAATGTGCTTTGCTGAAGAGTGGTGGAGAAGCTTCCATTGGTTTAGCAGTTGATAGAGGAGTGTCATCCGTATCTTTACCTCTTTGAATCCCACTACTTGTGTTATGCTTCTCAGGTGGAAGGCCAACAGTATACATGTTTTTTATGAGTTCACTAAAAAACGCAACCGTCCATTCTGCAACATTCTCTTCCGAAGTGCAACCTTCTAGTCTATTTTTGTTTCGCATGTGGCCCTTAATAACGTTCATATACCTCTCGAACGGGTACATCCATTTAAAGAATATTAGACCACATAATTTTACCTCTCTAGTAAGGAAAATGGTTAAGTGAATCATCACATCAAAAAAACGATGGTGGAAATTGTTTCTCAAGAAGGAATAAGGTCACACATAACTCTTCTTGCAACTTATCGAGCACATTCACTTTGATTTCTTTGCTACATATTGTTTTGAGAAAGAAACATAACGTGGTAATAGCAGCTCTGGTGGGTGGATGCATAATAGACCAAATTGATATGGGCAAAAATTGTTGCATAAGCATTTGATAGTCATATGACTTGAGTCCAATCAACTTCCTTTCCTTTAAAATCACTAAACTAGAAAAACTAGAACAATACCCAAGTAGAACCCTTAAGTGATAAAAAGTTTCTAGGAACGTGTCTTTTTCCACTTTTGTTAATGTGCAACCTGCTGGGGGGAGTGTGGTGTTGTTCCCATCTTTCTTAGGATGCAACTCTGGTTTTAACCCAAAATACACCAAATCCAATCAACCTCTATAACCATATTTCTTCTTCCCTGGAATGTTCATCATTATTCCGACTAGACTCTCTCCCACATTCTTTGTAATGTTCATAAAAATCTAAACAATGTGGAATCAAATTGTGTTACGAATATCTCAGCCATCTATACCATATATTAAGTTTCTTCCAGTATGTGGTATCTTGTTGGCTAACATTTGAACTACCCACTTGCTTTTATTTTCTCTTTTTTTTGGTATATTCCCACTTCTACTAGCAGAAGCTTTTTGGAATTCTGAACCATTGCCCTTAAATACTTTCACCCATTTATTAATTATAAATTTGACCTTGTTATATATTTCCTCCCGGTTCATAGGTATTGGCGATGGTAAGAACTCTTGTTCTCCATTGAACGCCCTCTTTTGTCTTCTGAACGGGTGGTCATACCATAGATATTGTTTGTGACCATCATAACTTTGCTTATTTGATTGAGGGAACCTAATACAATATGTTTGTTCGCCACACACAACACATCCTTTGAACCCGCTGTAAGGATTACCAGATAATGTACCAAGAGCAGGATAATCATTAATTGTCCATAACACATATGCATGTAGATTAAACCTTTTTTGTGCATATGTATCATATGTTTCAACTCCATTATCAAATAATGTTGTGATATGTTAGAGACAGTAGAGCTAAGATTGCCAGTGGATTTGGTGTAGCTGACCTCTCCTGATATCACAGTACAAAAATGGAAAACAGATCGTTAGTCGACATCCGGGAGGAGTTCCCGGGACGAAGCTCCGACAATCTAGTTAGTGTTTTTCTTAGAGAAGAGAAAGAATATTCATTGGAAAGTGAGTCCTCCCTTCTTCATGAGGAAGAAAGATCCTTTTATACCTGGTTCCAGAGGCTTGTGGACCTCAACTGATTATGTGGGTCATTCCTTCGTGGGGCGTGACATGACGGACTCCTACTGGAAGGTCCTTCGTCACGTCCTTTTTGCATTCTCTCCCCATTGGATAGAGGAGGATCTTTCATTTATTATGGAGATCGTGTCTATCTTCTAACGTGCATGTGGGACGCCCTGAATGGTCCCATGCTTGTTGGGGTGTTATCCCTGGGCAAGGATATTATAGCGCCGCTTTGCACCATAACTGTCACACCTATGTCTTTCGCGTTGGCGAAGGCCCGCCCTTGACCTCGGACTTGGTCCGACTGAGTTCAGCTCAGGCCAAGGCCGGTACTAATTTCGACTTCTCTTTTTTACGTTCCTTTTGAAGGATACGTTAACAAGTCCTTTAGGCTTGTAGGTGTTTGCATTGGCGTGATAGCATCGATGTTCGAGCCTGTTTCTCAACACGTGTACATCTGGGATTATTTCTAACTTAGGATGTGTTTTTGACAGTGCCATCATCATACGTCTGCCCCGAGAGAAGGGGGATGGTTCGTGTTGCCAGTTCTGTATTTAAATTTTCCCCTTTTCCATGATCGTTCACCCTCATCGTCTATCTCTGCTTCCTCTACCTCATTTTGGGTATTCTGCGAGCTTTCCTTCTCGATCATTTGTTTGTTCTAGGCAATGGATCGTCATGGTAGAGTCCTTACTGCGGAAGAATTCCAGCTTCTGCAGGATCGTTTCAGTTTCTTACCGGAGTATGGTGTGATGATTTCGGTAAAGGGGTGTCAATCCATGACTACCCTCAAGGGAAGGCGAGAGTTCCGATCCCTTTATTCGAAGCGGGATTACGCTTGCCAACATCTGATTTCTTCAACATGATCATGGACTACTATGGCTTCTCCGTTGATGAGTTGACTCCAAGCGCCGTGAATATAATCATCGGTTTTGAACTGATTTGTCGATCTTTGGGTTGTATCCCCATCTTCTGGGTTCTTAGTTACTTCTTTTGCTCGACTATGAATTTTGGTGTTCGTACTTTGGCAAAAAGGCGGGGCATTCATCAGCTAATCTCTGAATAAGACGTCCCAAAGTGGAATTGGCAAAGGCAATGGCTCTGGGTTAACCGGGACCTTGTGGGACGTGTGTATCGCAAGACACAAGACTTCCCTAATCGCATTCCCATATTATTCGGGAGCAACCTAACACATGGCAAGCGACTAGGAAACATTACCGTTGTTGGAGAGAATTGTGAGGATTCCGTTCTCGTTGTGGCTGGTATGAGTACTGCCTGGCGACCCGCGGGAAGATGGCTTAATTGTTCTTCATGAGATGCGGTATTCTTTTGTTTCTTTCTTCCCTTTCCTCCCCCTTTTTTGTAGGGGAGCAGGATATTTGATGAGCCCTTACATTCAATTCTTACTTGTTCAGGTGCTAAAGCCGAGATTTCTTTAGAGATGGTCTTGTACAATCACTATAGGGTAAGCTCTATCATCCGGAGGTCGATCTTGTAGAGGCTCTTCCCCCTCCCGTATCTAAAAGGCGTATACGAGAGCTAGTTGGATTGCTCTGTATGGAAGGGGGAAATGTTGGTTCTAGCAGGCCTGCATTGCCTTTTCGACCGACCATTGGAGTCCTTTCCCCGCTCGTCCATTAAATGTTGTTCTTTTTTGTTCGTCTGTGGGTGTGCAAGATGAGAGGATTGTTGCTCCTGTCCGAAAAAGGCGAAGTGCACGTGTGGTGCCATCGTCGGACGAGGAGACAACATCCGATGATGTGGGTCTTCGTCCTCGCAAAGTGCGCAGGACTTTATCTATGGGCAGGCTTCTTGGAAGCATCGGGATGTTCTTGGCAACAAGTTTTTGGCGCATGTGCAGAAAAATGAAGTTTTCATCCCTGATTCTGCAACTTCACTTCCTCCATCGTTTGCTACAGCCTCCCCGATTGATCTTGGTTCTGACTCCCCATTTAGGAGTGCATTTGGTTCACCCGGGGGTTTCATCCTGTCAAAGAAACCTTTAGTGGAGGTTGGAGTGGGAACTGCGCCCAGCTCCTCATGCTCCAAAGCTTATGCCCCAAGTTGGGCAATTACTGAGCAATATTTACTGTCGGATGATACCAATGCCCATGAACGGAGTGTCTATGCTCATTCCCCAGCTACGATGAGATTTATTGTAGGCAAATATGGGGTTCAAGTTGTTGGTGACCTTCGCTATGCTGTGGTACAGGCTTCTGCTCTGATGGTTGCAGCCGCCGACCGGGTTTGCCATGTCGGGGTACTGGGGCGCGGCTGAGACCTTTGCACAATACCATTGTAAACATGAAGGAGGAACTCCAATATGCGGAGGCTGAGCATCACGTTCTCTCTGAACAAAATTGTGTCGTGGCCTGCGAGAAAGCCATTCTGGAGGAGCATGTGCACACTCTGGAGGGTTGAACTGAGTGCCTCGAGGATCAAGTAAGCCTTCTGATCTGAGAAAAGAGCATCCTGACGAATAGATTGGCTCGGTGTCAACGTCAACTGGCTCGAGCACGTGTTGATTAAGCCATTGCTCTAGGTGAATTGAAATGGGTGCTAGAGAAAGGAGTGGTTCGTGCGATCGATAGAGTCATTGAGAACACTAAATTCGTCGAAGGGGTCCAGGGTGTTTGTGGGGCTTGTGAAGCGCTTGGGTTCCAGAAGGGGAGGTAATTGAGTGAGTGCTCCACGTCTTCTGGTAAATTTGAATTTCCGTGTCCTGGCCAAGTGGCGAATAGAGCCAAGGAGGTCAACACTGCCCTTATGTCTTTTTTCGAGACGGATTTTGCTAGACTCTTCTGTTTAAGGGAGTTGGATTATGATGGCTTACGCCAATTTTGTGGCAAGCGGAGCCCGGGTGGTTCTTCCTCATAGATGTGCCTTCCCATGCACTATTTGCAAGGGAAGGGATTATACATTTTGTCATGTATTTTCATGGAAGTGCTCTCTTCCTTTTTATTTTTTTGTATGTACGTCTATGTACATTTTGGATTTTCCTGTAATAAATTCAAGTTATGGTTGTTCGACGTTTCTTCTACGATTTGTTTTTTGTATAATTTCCCTTGTTCTAGGGTATACATCGTGTTGGCTAGAGTTCCACAAACATCGCATAACTGCTAGTACTGAGCTATGCTTCGTTGATTCATGTGTTCAGTCGGACTTAATGTGTTAAGCTACAAGATGTTAGCCACTACTGAGGGCTGTATTGTATGGTCTAGCTGCCAATACATAGGCCGAGATTGTCACCTCGAGGCCTTATACTGTTGTATTATTAGGGGAAAGGTTATGAACCTTTTAGAACCCTTTTTTCTTGTGACATTAATTGTAATTTGTACATTCTCATATCTGAGATGTCATCGGCACATTGTAGGTAAAGATTATTACTTTTTTGAGACCTATGGTTGCATTCTTGCATAGATTTTGCTCAAGTAGTGTAGGTGATCAACCATCGTTACTACTTGGAAAATACGCATAACCTCTTTACTTTTTGCACTTCAAAAAGAATTCTAGAAGGCTCTTTTGAAATGCAAAAATATAAAAGAGAGGACGTAAATTAATAGACACTTGGTGTCTAAGTGCCAGGGTGCATGCTCGGGTTTCGCGTCAACGCTAGGGGTATCGTTAGCCAGTGCGGAGTTAGACCATGCTCCCTGTTGCGCGGTGACGTCCTTTACTTTTTTGCAATTTAAACAGAATTCTGGAAAGCTCTTTCGAAATGAAAACTGTATTAATCTCTTTTTTTAAATGAAAGAAAGGACATAAGTTGATGGACACTTGCTATCTAAGTGCCAGGGCGTTTGCCAAGCCTTCGTATCAGCACCGGGAGTATGGTTATCCTGTGTGGAGTTAGACCATGCTCTCTATTGGGCAGTGACTCCCTTTCTTTACCTGATGTAGACGATCCTTCATGGGTCGAGGCTTCCTCTTGCTTCCCCTAGCAGGGCCCGGTATGGCGGAACAAAGTGTCGCTCTTCGTGCTCTGGGTTGTTGTCTCCTTCCTTTCTCTTTGACCCAGCGAGTGCAGCAACCGTGAAGGCACCTCCCCATGTTTGAGCGAGATTTCCCTTTGTACGGTTCTATACACCTACTCCCCAGGTAGTGTGCTAAACTACCGAAGGAGCCACTTTGGTTTTCGAAGGCCTTTGTTGGTGCTCTTCTTTGGGAAGACTTGCGTGTCATAGGGAACGACATTTTTCTCCTGTTGATGGTGTTTCTTGTGCTCACCTCCTCTGTTTTGAGAAACTTTGGTTTACGTTAGCCATCAGAAAAGGCTTTCTTTGGATCTGAAATTTCTCTTGTGCGGGGCTTAGCACGAGTGCAAATATTGGCCAAGCAGGTGCGTTCGTCTATGGGCGAGCGTTTCTTCGTCGTGTGTTTTGCACTCCGTATTTTGGTTGAGCAATCCTTGGATTAACATTAGTTTCTTCCTGTGGAGGAGGGGTTGTGAGTCGACTGAACACGTCTCACCGTCTCTTCTTTAATTCTTGAGTCGACACTCGTGCTTCAGCGAATTTCCAGCGGGGGGTCTCTATCTCTTGATGGTTGCTGTTTGGGCGCAATTGGGTTTCCTGCCTTGCTTCTCGTTGAGCATTACACCTGTTAGCCTGATTAGTCGCTATTATCATGGTCGAGCCATCGCTTGTGCTAAATTTGACGACATCGTAGATGGTAGATGGGATTGCTTGCAACTGGAAAAGCTCAGGGCATCCTAATAGAACGTTTTGTTCAGCTGGGCAGTTGAAAACTGAGAAATCGAGCATCCTTGTTATCTCCTCGCCCCGTCATGGCTAACCAGAGTGAATGGGAGTCTGACTTTTCCCATTAGCCAGATGTGGTGACCAGTGAAACCGACTAGCGGGCCTTGTCGCGGTGGTTGGAGGTATTCTTTCCATTCAATGGGGAGTTGGCTAAGGCAGTGCTCGTAGATCACGTTGACTCATCTTCCGTTGTCGATGTAAAATTCTTCAACACGCTGTCGATTAACGAAAATGGTGATGTGCAATGGATCGTTGGGATCCTAATTCTCCGGCCTTGGGTCATTCATCGAGAATGCTATATTAAGGACGTTTTGATGGTATGGCCTTGCATATGGAAATCGGCTTTGGTGGTTGGTGCATGGGTGGGGCATGTTGATGCTGAGTATCTCGCCCCTTTTTTTCGGTCTCTTCCTCCATCCTTTTGATTTTTGGGCGGATGTTTATCCTCGTCGAATTTTTCCCTGGGGTCTTTTGCTATATCGACAATGTTTCCTACTAGCTGCTTTTCATCAATCTCCCTTTTTAGCACTGTACACTCGCTTGTATCATGAATTTTCGATTTTATGGTACTCACAGAACTTGGGTTGTCTTTGTTTTCTTTGACTGGGACTTTGTTGATCGCGTGAACATTGGTATGACCACTTTTGCTTTTGTCCCTGTAGAATGGTCTGTACCATCTAGACATATGTCGGGGTGACGATTGTGTCGCTACTGGTCGCCATCTTACCTTCCCTGCTAGGCTGAGACTGGCCGCGGCACCGCCTCCTTCTACTTTGCATATGTATTGGCTATAGCTTCGATATTGGCCTCTTTTTGCTCTTCTCCTTCGATTTGCCTCATGTACTTTTCAACATGGTACTTGAGTTCATCCTGGGATCAGGGAACGGTTCCATGCATCTTCTTTGATAGGGGTCTTGGGAGTAAACCTTGGGCAAAAGCTCCTGTTACCAGGAACTCTTCATGTCCTGCAACATTTAGTGTTGCTAACGTGAACCGGTCATAATATTTGTGGATTGATTCCCCCTCTTTCTGCTTGCATGCTGTTACAGAGTTAGCATCCCCCTTGCCTTTCCTCAATTGCATGAAATTGTTAAGGAAAAGGTATTTCAATTGCTCAAAGCTGGAGATGTTGCTTGGCCTAAGATATTTGAACCACTTGTCAGCGTTGCCAGTAAGGGTGCAAGGAAAATAAGTGCAAGTGAAGCAATGATCCATCTTGAGGGAGGTCATTGTCCATTCATATTTGTTAATGTGGTCTTTTGGATCTGTGGTACCGTCATATTTGGGCATGTGTGGGATCATCGCCGTGTGCGGAATCTCGTACTGCAGCAACTCATGACTCAAAGAAGCCTACAATCAGGGACCACCGATGCAGGGCTGCGAGGCCTCACATGTAGGTCCCGACTTCCTCTAGGGGCACAACTGCCGAGTCATCCACTAAGCACTTCCATAACTGAGAAACATGGAAAGTGTTGTGGATCTGGCTGAGCTCTGCTGGAAGATCCAAACGATAAGAAACCCGGTCCACCCGAGCCAACACTTTAAACAGACCGATGTAACTGGGGCCCAGTTTTCCCCACTTCCTGAACTGGATGATACCTTTCCAGGGTGACACCCTTCAGGAGGATGATGTCGCCCACCTGAAACTCAAAGTCTGAACTCTGCATGTCAGCATAGCTATTCTGCTGACTCTGAGTAGTCTGGAGCCTGCTCCGGACCTGCTAGATCCTCTCAGTAGTCTTGAGTACTACTTCAGTACTCCCCATGACTCCCTGTCCGACCTCTCCTCAAAAAATTAGGGTCCTACACTTCCTCCCGTAGAGCATCTCAAATGGAGGTCGGTCTATGTTGGTGTGGTAACTGTTATTATACGAAAATTCCGCTAATGGAAGATACGTATACCAACTGCCACCGAAATCCAAGATACATGCTTGTAGCATGTCCTCGAGAGTCCGTATCGTCTTCTTGCTCTGTCTGTCCGTCTTAGGTTGGAAAGTGGTGCTGAGGTGGAGATGAGTACCCATCTCGTCGTGAAACCGCTTCCAAAATCTAGAACTGAAACGAACATCTCGGTCTGACACCACTGAGACAGGCACTCCATGTCGTACCACTATCTCACACACGTAAATCTCGGCCAACTTCTCTACTGATATACTCTCCTAGATCAGGATAAAATGAACACTCTTGGTTAACTAATCCATGATGACCCATATCGAATCTACTCCACGTGCGGTCCTGGGAAGCTTGGTTATGAAATCCATGGTGATATCCTCCCATTTCCACACGGGAATATCCAACGGCTACATCTTCCTGTGGGGTCACTGGTGCTCAGCCTTGACCTTCTTACAGGTCAAGCACCTCTCCACATACCACGCTACATCCCGCTTCATGCAGGGCCACCAGTAATCAGGGCGAAGATCCTGATACATCTTCGTCTCCCTGGGATGGATGGAGAACCTCGACTTGTGGTCCTCTTCCATCAGAATCTGTCATACTCCACCCCAGTACGGAACCCAGACCATCCTATGCAGGGTCAACAACCCACAACTGTCATAATCAAATGAGGCCACTTGGCCTATGATTCGCTCGCACTTCCGACGCTCCTCCTTCAGGACCTCGATTCGCGCCTCCCAAATCTGCTCTAACAATGGGGTAATCACTGTCATCGTCAGACATATCTCTCGAATTGGGGTCGCTACTGCCTTGTGGCTCAGGGCATTGACCACCACATTGGCCTTGCCCGGGTGATAAAAGATCTCACAGCCATAGTCCTTCACCACATCTAACCACTGACGATGCCTCATGTTCATATTCCGCTGATCCATGAGGTACCTCAAACTCTTGTACTCCGTGTAAATGGTACAACGGACCCCATAGAGGTAATGTCACCAAATCTTGAGGGCAAAAACCACAACCCCTAGCTCTAAATCATGCGTCAGATAGTTAGCCTCGTGAGGCTTCAACTGTCTTGAAGTGTATGCTATCACATGACCCCTCTGCATCAAAACCGCACCCATGCCCGTGATCGAAGCGTTACAGTAAACCATGAATTTATCGACGCCCTTCGACAAAGTCATAATCGATGCCTCGCATAACTGTTGTCTGAGAGTCTTGAAGGTTTCCTGCTGCTCAGGCCCCTAGCAGAATGTCACTGAGTTCTTGTTCAGTCGAGTCAAAGGAACAACAATCTTGGAGAAATCCTAGATTAATCTCCGGTAATAACCTTCTAGAGCAAGAAAACTCTGAATCTCAGTTGGAGACCTCGAAACCTCCCACTACATCACGGCCTCTATATTGGTCGGATCGACAAGAATACCCTTTTGGCTGACAAGGTTCCCCAGAAACTGCACCTCGCGGAACCAGAACTCACACCTGGAGAACTTTGTGAAAGGTCTCTCCCTCCTCCGTGTCTCCAGCACCTCCCTCAGGTGCTCCTCATGTTGCTCCTAAGTCTTGGAGTAAACCAAGATGTCATCAATGAAGACTATCACATACCGGTCTAGCATCGGTCTGCATACGCGGTTCATGAGGTCCATGAACACGGCTGGAGCATTGTTGAGCCCAAACGACATCAACACAAACTCATAGTGACCATAGTGATTCCTAAAAGTTGTCTTCTACACATCCTTTTCTCTAACTCGCATCTGGTGATAACCCGATCGTAGATCAATCTTGGAGAACCAAAATGCACCCTGTAGCTGGTCAAACAAATCATCAATCCTCGGGAGGCGGTAACGGTTCTTCACCATCACCTTATTCAGCTCCCGGTAGTCTATACATATACAATGTGACCCGTCCTTCTTCTTTACAAACAGGATCGAGGCTCCCCATGGCGAACTGCTTGGTCTGATAAATCCTTTATCTAGCAGCTCATGAAGCTGTGTAGATAACTCCTACATCTCGGGAGGAGCCAACTGATATGGTGCCTTGGCTATTGGAGCCGCACCAGGGACTAGGTCAATCGTGAATTAAACCTGTTACTCTAGAGGTATCCACGCAAATCCTCTGGGAATACGTCTGGGTACTCTCGCATGATCGGTACATCATCCACTGTCGACATAACATGTGCAACCCTGTCGAAGGTAGCGCCTTGCTCTCGCTGCTGAACATAGAGTCGGTCCACCCTGCAGCCTCTCACCCTAAATCACTAACCCTCCCCCACTGGCAGTCTGAACTCGCACTAGCTAATGCTCGCAGTCGATCACTACCCCATTGGCGATCAACCATTCCATACCAATGATAAACTTATTCCCTCGAAGGGGAATAGGGACTAGATCCACAGAAAATTGTTCGTCAAACAACTGCAGCGTACATCCTCGGTGAACCCTCGCAACCTTGACGGTCCTATCATCGGCTATCTCCACGTCAAGTGGGAAATCCAGCTCCCTCGGCACCCCTACAAATCGCTTGCTGAGAGCGAGCAATACAAAAGATCGGGTAGCCCCCGAATCAAACAATACCAGAAAAGATATATACAGTTCAGAAGGAACGATCCTATGATAAACCCAGAAACATATAAGTAAAGAGATAAGGAGAAGATACATACCCGCCACCACGTCGAGAGCTGCTTGTGCCTCCTCTTCTATCAGCTAAAAGGCCTTACTCCTAGTCACAGGTGCCTCTTCCTGACCCCGACGTCCGTCTATAATCCTCAATGCAGCAGGAGCGGGTGCTGCCACTTGCCCTGCCGCTGCTAAACTCGGGCATTGGGACTGTTTGTGTCCCCTCTGATTGCACTGAAAGCAAATCAGATATGATACTGTGGTGGTGGTGGTAGTAGTTGTACAATCTATGCTCACGTGACCAGTTCGGCCACACTTGAAGCAACCTGAACTCCCTGTCTTTCACGTCCCCTCGTGCAACTTGTCACATTTGCCACAACAGATTCGACCCTGCTAGCTCCTAGGTCTGTGGTATGATACCTTGGGCTTCTTGCCCGAACTCCCTAACTGAACCTCCTCGGGTATCCTCTTTCTCTCCATCTCCAAATCCAACTCTCTTTCTCTAGCCCTAACAATCATATCCTCCAACTTCTTGCAGCTGGATCGGCTCACAAACTGGCGGATATCATTCCGCAGCTTCTCATGATAGCGGGCCTTCTTCATCTCCTCGTCCGCCATGTACTACGAAACGAGAAGGGCCCTCTCATTGAACATGGCGATGATCTCGGTCACCGTCTCAGTCGTCTGTTGGATATCCTGGAAATCCTTAGCAAGTTATTGCACGTCAATCACAGGTGCAAACTCGACCCTAAACCTGGCCGAAAAATCACTCTAGGTCGTCGCATCTAGAACTGCATCATCTCCAATGGCTTGTCCGACCTCCTCCCACCAATAACGTGCCCTGTCCTTCAGAAGACAGGAAGCAAGTCAGACCTTGTCTTCCTCGGGACATCTTCTGGTATGGAAAGCGTTGCCGACATCAGCCAACCATCAAGTGCTATCAATGGGGTCCCATGCCCCATGGTAATCGGGAGCTCCACAATCCCTGAACTCCCTGAATGTTAGTGTGTGCAACCCCATCATGGCCGCCACCTCGGTTTGGAATGCACTCATTCTCTCATCCAAAAGCTCTAAGATACCCTCCTTGATCATGCTGAAGATCACAGGAGTCTGATCCAAAATACTGTGCATGACCTTATACGAAATGAACTCCCTCGTCTGCTCGTCTAGCTGCCCGGCTTAAGAGCTCGAGCCTGATCCCTCATCGACACCTGAACCACTGATTGGCCTAGTGTGTAGCATCACCATACTGAAAATACACCATGACAAACATCAGTATACATATCACCACTTGAGGGATTTCACACACTACAAGTTTCCTGGGTTCATATCAGCCTTCCTTGATTTGAGTACGGATCCTCTGCTTTCAGTAGTACGGGACCATACTACCTTCCACATCTATTCGTACTTTCCTCAAGAACTGCCTTGACTCGACCAAGTCCCTTCTACTGCTACTGTTGTTCTCACGCTAATCACATTCTAGGCTTGCCCTAGGGTAATCACCAACCCACTCTCCGCCATCAGTTGCATAAGAAGTACCTACTATCTCCTTTTAACTAGCTCGCGAATACCATTACATATCACTAAGACTAGATAATTCTTTGAATGAGAAATCCTACCCTATAATGGTTAGACTCAAACAAGAGCTGTGAAATAGAGCTAGACCTAACCTTCTGAAATTATTTTGTCCTACCAATATGTAACTTAAAATATTCGTTTACTAGCTAATAAAAGATAACTAGAACTCCTAAAAGCACAAAGCAAGCAGCATTCGAGCATTGAGTAACATAATCAAGCATATTCTAATCAGGCCATCATATCACTGACTAATCTGTACTAGCATGCAATTCATAAAGCTGATATACATGTAACAAGCACATAAGGCATCCTTCTTAGATCCTTAGCCCTAATCTAGCATGCATTTCTCATAACATAACATAACATAAACTTGTATGGGTAATTTTGGAGTACTTACTTGAGCTCGGCTGATTGCATGCACCATACCCTTTTCTCTTTTCAAAGTTCTTTTCTCTTTTCAAAATCCTTTTTATGAAAATGATTTTCTTTTGAAAATTCTTATACCAAGTCCTCAGTTTGAGTTCAAACACACCCGAGAGTGTGCTCGAATCCCTCAAACAAGGGCTCTGATACTAACTTGAAACATCCCAAAAATACAGTCCAAAATTTTTGTTTTAAATCACTATAAAATCATAGTAATCCAATCATCACATAAAAACATAAGTGGTAATATCTCAAAACGTCATGTCAAAACATTGTATCCAAATCATATATCAAAACATTAGAGTATCTCCTCCCAGGCTAAAATTTGTGGTATTTGCAATGCAGTCATCCCGACCTCTTCCCTTTGCTATCGGAAGTACTTGAAACCAAAACTGAAAACTGTAAGCACGAAGCTTTGTGAGTCTCCCCAAACTACCATATACCATACACGTAACATATAACATGCAACTAGGAGATACGGGCCTCGCCCACACTCAAGGAGATATGGGCCCTCGCCCACACTCGGCTAACTATGAGATACAGGCCTCGCACACACTCAATTATCTATGAGATACGGGCCTCACCTACACTCAGCTGGCTAGGAGGTACGGGCCTTGCCCACACTCCTCTATCTAGAGGATACGGGTCACCGCCCACATCCCGCTATCTAAACATACATACAAGCATCACGTAGAAAACAAGTATACCATGATCTACCAATTCATAATTTATACTCAGATAATACTAAGATACGGTCCCTGCCCACACTTAGCTGCTAACCATAAACAAATCTAAGATACAGGCCCTGCCGACACCAATCTACTAATCATCATATATACTCTACATGGGCCGACCTTGGTGCCTTCGACCCGTTCTTACTGAAGGAAGCTCACCTCACAAAGCTGACTGTGAAATCTCGCGGTGAGGAATCTCTGACGGCTGCCCTAACGACTCCACGACTATCATTATCACAATAACACTTAGTCAAAATCTAATAATCCTTCTTAAGGTAAAATGACCATTTTACCCCTGGTTAAAGTCAACATTCTTGTCAAAGTCAACGTCATGGGTTAACTCAACTCGCTGAGTTGACTCATCAACTCACCGAGTTCTATAACTCAAAATCCCTGAAATCGCTATCCAACTTATCGAGTGATCCCCCTGAATCGCCGAGTTCCTTGGCTACTTATAGTCACGATTTGGCGAATCAACTCGTCAAGTCCCTTCACAGACTCGTTGAGTTCTACCTTGTACAAAATCGGGACAAAACGACTCAACTTGTCGAGTCCCTCAGTCTGTTTGGGCCATCTTAAAGGATTTAGCCCCTACTCTTCAGATCCAAACTCCATACTTCATCCACATACTGGAAATGCCCTTTTAAGGTTAAAGTTTCCAACTTTACCCAGTAATAGTCCTTCTTAATGGGTTTAGCTAAAACCCTAGTTCTCTATGACATAGATCTTGGTCCAAAAGCCATAATACTCCAAACTAAAGCATAATAACATAGATCTAGGCCTTAGACATCATTTGAACATGTAAAGCTCCTAATTTTCTTTCCATGTAAGGCCTTTTGGGCTTAAAATGCCAAAGTAACACCTTAAAGCTAGCATGGGGCTTCCATGATCATAAAGTTTGCACCTTTATGCCATGAAATCCCTTCTAGACCCCAAATCTGAAAGGTAGATCACTTGGGACGTCCATTTCCAAAGGACTAAGCTTCTTGGACCAAAAAACCCATAAAGTGACAAAGAAGAGATCTAACAAGCTACTATGCAAGGTTGAGACTTGCTTACCCAAAAATGAAGAGGATGAGAAGTTGTTCTAGATCTACTAGCTTCCTTCTGAATCTTCAAGCTCCTCCTTCTTCAACAAGCTTCAAAACACACAATCTTCACTCAAAACAACTCACAAGCTCACACAAAGCACTAGGGTTTCGTGGATTACGTTTTGGGACTTGGAGGCTGAAATGAGGCCAGTAAGTACGAATTAGGATGCTTAAATAGGGTGCAAAACCCCGAAATTAGGGTTTCTTCCTGGCAGCCCTACTCATCGAGTAGGCGACTTAAAATCCCGCGGCAAATCTCGTTTCTACTCAACAAGTCTGGGGCTCCCAACTCGTCGATTAGCTCTACAAAAGTGAATAAATTATAATTAAATGTGTATCAGGAACCAAACATTACATGGAAGGTGGTATAGATATGGATGATGGAATTGACATTGAGGATTTGCTAGGTCATAGTTTGCAAGGAACTATGGAAGATTTTCAAGATGGGGAAGATGATCACATTGACATTGAAGTTGACAATGTGCAAGGTGATAGGGAGGATCTGCAAGGTACTAGGGATGATTGGCAAGGTTAGGAAGATGATGGCATTGACTTGGAATTTGACAATGAACTTGACGAGTGTATTCCTATGAACAAGACAAAAGATGATGAGTTTTGAGCAAGTTGTGCCCAAAGGACCAAGTTACCCTTGACAGTCCTCCTCATGAAGAGCCATATGATCATATAGATGAGGATGAGGTAATATCTAATGACCAAGATATTTACAATGAGAAAGTTCATTGGAAAAGAAGAAGCCTATATTAGGTATGAAATTTGTGAGTCCTAAACAACTGAAACACGTGCTGTGTAACCATGTTCTTGCAAAATGGTTATCAGTTATGCTACAAGAAAAATGATAGCAAGAGACTTTTAGTGAAATGTTGTTCTAGTGCTTGCAAGTTTAGATTGTGGGCATCTTGGACGAGTGAGCAAAAATCTTTACAAATTAAGAGTCTCATAAATGAGCATAACTATGCAAGAAACTTCAAATCAGGTTCAATTATGAACTATGTCTGGATAGGTACCCATTACACCACCCAATTCTTACAGAAGCAAAAAGTTAGTGTTAGGCTCCTTAGGGATGAGGTTAAAGAGAAATTTAGGATAGATGTAAGTATGGGACAGTGTAGAAGAGCAAAGAAGTATGTAATTGAGTTGATTGAGGGAACACTAGTGGAGCACTATGAAAAGCTATGGTCATATGGTGAGGAGATAAGAACATCAAATCCTAGATCAACAGTCAAAATCGATGCCAATGCTATGCCAGATGGTAAGACTTATTTTAGCAAGTTTTACATCTGTTTTGATGACCTAAAGCAAGGGTGGAGAGGGAGCTACAGAAGGGTAATAAATTTGGATGGGTGTTTCCTAAAGGGTTTATGTTCAGGAGAGCTAATATATGTTGTAGGAAGGGATGCTAATAATCACATATTACCAATTGCACGGGCAATTGTATGAGTAGAAATCAAAGCAAATTTGGAAATGGTTCTTAGAAAATCTAAAAGATGACCTTCATCTAGAGGATGGTTTTGGTATATCATTGATATCAGATCAACATAAGGGATGCCCTATACTTTCAAATTTTATATATTTTACATTTAGGTTACATTATGTCTAAAATATCACTGTTATTTGATAGGTGTTGTTAGAGGCTATCAAAAAAGTGCTTCCTGTTGCTAAACATAGGCAGTGTGCAAGGCATATTGTTGCCAACTTTAGGAAAAGATTAAGTGGTGTACACTATGATACCATGTTTTGGAAGGCAAGAAAAGCATCCGTTAAGCCTTTATTCAATGCTGCCATGAAGAAGATTCGAGTGCTTAACCCTGCAGCCTATGATTACCTTATGGAAACAAACCCCAAATCTTGGAATAGAGCATTCTTTCAAGAAGGAAAGATGTGTGATGCAGTGGAGAATGGATTATCTGAGAGCTTTAACAGTGTCATCAGGGATGCAAGGAAAAAGCCAATCATCACCATGTTAGAGGAGATTAGATTATATGTTATGGAGAGGCTATACAATTTGAAGATGAAAGGTAGTTCATTTCCTGATTACAAACCTTGCCCATCAATTACACTCCTACTAAACAAACTGAAAAGAGCTTAAAGGTACTGTGTAATCTTTACTCTCTTACTCTACCTTACATACTATTTTATGTGGTGGTTCAAATAGGTATTGTTAGGTTTTACCAAATGGTCTTAATTAATTTGAAACCAGAAACATATCAGAATCATATGTTGGTGACCTGGACAAGAAGACTTGTACTTGTAGAGTATGGCAACTTAATGGGTATGGATGCGTGCATTCAGTAGCTACTATATCATATTTGAATAGAGATGTAGCCACTTATGTTGATCCAATGTTGTATTCTTCCTTCTATAAGAACACATACAAATACCAAATACATGGGATGAATGGTAGCAACACGTGGCCACCTACTGAGTTTACACCACCCCTACCACCAATGAAGAGAAGAATACCAGGTATACCAAACATAAACAGAAGAATAGATGCATCAGATGAGCTTCCAAGGCACATTGTGTCTAAGGCAGGGAAAATAATCTCGTGTAGTGTGTGTAAACAAGCAAGGCATAACAAGGTTACTTGTCCTAAAGTTGAAAGTCCACAGGTAGAAGGGTCAAGGGTTTAAAGGCCCACAAAACTAAAGGTCACCAAAAGGAAAACAAGTCCAACGGTAAAGATGGTGAATGAAGTTGTGGACCAAATACAGTTGATAAAGGAAGTAGCAGACCAAAAATTGGTGGTAAAAGAAAAAAAATCTGAAAGAATCATAAAAAAGAAACTTGCAAAGAAGGTTAAGACCAAGTATGGGAAAGGAGAAACTAGTGCAAACCCGATAGACCTTAATGATTAGGTGGAATTTGATGGTTTCCTGTGGTTATGTTTGACAATGGTTTGACATTAAGTTGTACTTTTTTGCTTTGACATTTACTTATTTGTTTGAAGTTAGTATGTTTGATTTGACATTAAGTTGTACTTGTTTGCTTTGTATTATTATCATGCTTTGGTTGTCCTAATATATTAAGAGTTTGGGATCCCTAATTGTTTGCACCTTGCATGCATGCAATTCCATTTTTTTGTCATGTGGTCCTTGTGTTATTTTTGGACAAAATAGACAATTATTGTTAAAAAAAAAGGGAATGCTACTAATACTTAATTCCAACATTTAAGAACATGTGGTCCTTGTTATGTTGGTGGAAAAAAAATTGTTAACATTTTTATTATGCTTTTTAGCAATGTACTATACACAATGAGATAACAGGTGGCATAATTTCACTAGATTATGGTTAAGAAGCATCCCTATATGTAATTAAGGGTAATAGCAACACAACAATACATCAAGGTCACATCACATAACTACAAAATGTTCTTACTTCAACTAACCAAGAACATTTGATTACAACTTATAAATGATTAAACCTAAAAAAAAACTTAACTATAAAGTAAAATCAACTTCAACTTCAACACTTCTGATTCCATGTTTTTCTACAACCTCATCAGTACACTTAAAATTATTTCTCCATTGTTGCATTTTAATTCATCAACCCAAGAAATGATACCTGATCGTGCTCCCTACATAAGAAATTAAGGTTACATTAAAAAAGCAATCGTGAAATTAGGGTTCTAAACATATGACTACATTTACTTGGTTTGGACATGCATAAAATGGTCTTCCAAGTTTATTGACAGTCCGAGATGTGCGAATTATTGTCGGACTTCTACACCCACATCATCTTGTCGAATTTTATGGATCTCACTCCACAGTTGCTTTGAAAGAGACAAGAAAAAAAATGAAAGAGGTTCCCTTTTAAATGAGACACCCCTTTTTACAGCCATTAAAAACGTCAAATGACAAAACTACCCTAACCGTGCAACGCACGTGGGGTACTACAGTGGACCAAACTATGTTATGTTCTTCGTTCTTGCATGATATTTCAACCAATCTCAAATGATCAAACATGAGATACAAAACGCCTGAGACCAACTCAGGTCTTTTTCCATTCAAAACCTTAACAAACGAACAAAATGTATGTCATCAACAACACAAGTCTTTTCACATAATCCTTAGATACCAAACCAAAATATAAAAGTAAAACTAAGAACAGAAAATATATAACTATTATATCTATAATATATATGTGTCGTAATGTACCCCAAACAACTTATCCAAGCTTCATAACCACCTTGAATCCAACCACCATCATCCCAAGCATTGCCACCATAACGCCACCCATCACCACAACAATCACTTTTAACTTCCTTTAATGATCTTCCAACTTGTGTTGGAGACTGATGTGATCAATTCGGCACACAACGAAATCTTTACCCGACTGATCTTTGAGCTTCTGCATCTCGATCTGGTTGGTAACAATGTTGTCTCCACAGTCGTAAAAAATGGAATGCAGGTCGTTGTGGTTGATAAACTCCCGTGAATTTATTGAGTCAGGTGAAGGAGGTGGTGGAGCCGACATTGCCAGATTTTAGGTTGTTGGTCGGAATCGTGTTTGGCTTATTAGGGTAAAAAGCTCTCGATTTGTGCAAGGTTAAAGCCCCAACGATTTGTGATGTTGCATTATGCCCCCACCACTGACGCTTCCTTGTCCTCTAAGGGTGGTTTGTGGGTTGGTAGCAATTAATGAAAGGATTAAACATGATTAGTTGGAGGCTTAGGTAGAAGACGAGTCCACCCGTCCGTAAGTCAGTTGGAGGCTTAGGTAGAAGACGAGTCCACCCGTCCGTAAGTCAATACTGAGTCACCCGCTTAGTTGGCAAGTCAAACAGTAGTTTTACCTTCGATTGTGGGTTAAAGTACCATAGTGACCGGTCATTTACAAGTACAAGCCCTTTAAAAGCAAAAAATAGTCATGAAGGACCCTTAAAACTAATATACGAAAGATGGTTGGGCTACAGTGACAATAACCCTACATATTAAATTTTAAACAGCATAAATAGATATACATAAGTAATAGTAAAACGTAGATACGATATTTAATTAAGCATTTTTTTCGGCATACAAATATGTTTTTTCTATATTAATAAATATTATATTTATAATATTGAAAAAAAAACATATTTAAATTAAAAACATAAAAGATTTGAGTATAGTCTTTTTGTAAATTTTATTTAATGGTACATTTGAAACCTGATATAAAAGTTCTCCAAGGCAAAATAATAAATAACTTGCAAAGTTTTTATTTTAATGTTAAAAATAAATGTTAAGAAAAATCCGAATTTATTTTTAAAAAAAAGGTTATTATGTGACTATCTCTTCTAAAAATAAGTTTATTTGACTATTTCGTTAAACAGACAAACTTAGGTTAAACATGTATGCACATTATTTTACGAGATGACTTTTTTTTAATCAACGATTTATAAGATGCAGTTTCTTGCCTGAATTATTTAATCCAGCATAGTAGTTAAATCCATCTATTTCCATACGCACATTTAACATAACAAATAAGCAAATAAACAACTAACTAATACAGAAAATGTGATGAATACTCTCAATAAAATAGGCTTACTTGGAAAGGTCTTGAAATTTTGTAGCATAGTGTTTAAATTTAACTAAATGCCTTTAAATAGTATTTTGTTATGATTAAGTAAATAATCAAATAACGTATGGTAACATAAAGCTTGACCCTTGGAAACTTGTGGTCGTGTATAAAACAGGTAGGAAATATGTAGATTTGCAAATGTAGGTGAGAAAAACTGATATATATATATATATATATATATATATATATATATATATATATATATATATATATATATATATATATATATATATATATATATATATATATATATATATATATATATATATATATATATATATATATATATATATATATATATATATATATATATATATGGTTTAGTCAAAAATTACACAAGTACTAATCAACCAAATAGAATGAGAGGTTGTGATGTTCGAATTATGCAATAGAGAAAGGTAAAGTGAGTGACACGGTTGTTTACAAGGAAAACCCTTGATCCATGCTCAGATCTCCGGCATAAAACCTTGGGAGGTGACAATGATCACCTGCCTTGATGATTTTATTAATATAAAATGACGATTACAGAGAATATTTTAGTAAGAACAAGTGAACGATTTCGTAGAGTAAGCTTAGAGAAAAAACGCAGTGTGTTGTGTGCAAAATACAAGTGTCAATTTATACTCTAAACTAGCCAACAAGATGTCCGATATTTCCGGGATCCTCTATGACCAGTTTCCCGAACGTTATTTGACCAAGTATTCCGGATCTCTAGCATGGTTGAGATGATTCTTCGTTGTTAATTGGTCTTCCCTTGACTATTTCTGCACATGCATTAGTTGTGAACAAAATATGACTGTTCTAAAAGTTAGTAAAAAATAATAACAGTAATAGTCGGGATCCCTGAATTAACTGAGGATCCTGGCCCTAAGAATTTCCCCAAGTTATTCCTGAAAATGTAAGAGTTAATTTCGAAAATATTAAAAGAATAACTTAAATTAAATAGATAAAATGGAAATTCAAATCATTCCTTAACGGATAGATTTTATCCTTATCGAGATAATCGGGAAATGGTCAAATCATCTATGTTATCTTTTCATGGCTATAAATGTTAATTTTCGGTAACTTCCTCTTTACTTTCCTCAGTCGTCATTATCTTATTGCGAAGGTAAATTTTCTTATTATTTGTTTCGTTTTGTCCCTTTAATTCCCCTCGTCATAGCCAAGAAAGCTTCGTTCTCGAGGTAGTGTTGTTACCTCTCCCTATAATGATTTTAGCGATCAAGCAATTTTAACCTATGATGAGGTTTGATCCTTTGACGATGAGGATATAGAATCGATGAAAATTGTTGGGGCTTTTTCTTCCGACGTAGTTTTCCGTCCTTTCGAAGCTACCGTCCAACTTGATTTTAGGTCTCCGACGTGGATCTGTTTTCCTGAATACCCGTTTACTCTAGGGTTAACCTATCCTTTCACTGGCATCGTTCACGATTTCTTTCTGACTACCCAGATTTCTTATATCCAAATCATACTTGTGGTCTGGAGGATCCTATTTTGGATCGACCGCTTAAATCAGTCCAAAAATATGGATATTGGATCATCTGAGTTGGCTCTCATCTATGATATTTCTACTTTTTGTTCTTCCCATTTCATGCTAAGAGTCAAGACAAACAAACCCCACCTCATTCTAAAATCTAAACAAAATGAAGGCACTTGGAAGGAAAAATACTTCTTTGTGAGACGTGACTCGATTCCTAAAGGGGATTCCATGCCAAAAACATGGATTAAAAAGGGTAGGATTTAATCTAGATTTTTAAGGATTTTGAAATTTACTTCCCTTATTTTGTTTGTCTTAATGCAGCGTTCAAATTCGAGGACCTGCCCCAGCTGCTGACGATTTCGAGGACAATATTTCCAAGTTTCTTGCACTTCCTGCACTCGAGAGGTCGTTCAAGCTCGAACATTCCAGTCTCCAAGAGAGTTCCTCCACTACTGCCACTATGGCTATTGGTAACGTTATCTTTCTCGGATGTATCTTTTAGAGGATCCTGATTTGATAGGCATCTTTGGTAGGTTCTAAGACTATCCGGTCCAAGGCTTGTTTTGGTTTGGCCGATCTTGAAGATGATATGACCAGCGGTTCGATTAAGGACAAGCAGGGAAAAGGTTTCATTCTTCCTCTTCCCAAGAGATCTCATATAGATCTTACAGTTAAGACTTTAGGATCCAGAAAATGAAAGACTTCTGAGGCTGTAGACTTCAGCCTAGAGAACCTCAACATCGAGGATGCTATTGGGAAGTTTTCCTTATTTTCCCAAGCTGTAAGTATTTTGTGTATAGGCATTATTTATATTAATCTATCATACCTGTTCCTTTTCATGCTGATGTTTTTGTTTCTTCTAGGTCTGCGCTCACGTTTCCCATGTTACCAACGATCTCAGGGTCCATGTCGATAAAGTCGAGTTTGTTCTAAAAGAGCAGGAGAAGACATGGAGGGCCACCAATGAGGATCTTCTCCAGAGGGTGGAGTTGTTGAGTAAACAGAAAGTTGAAAAGGAGGAAGAGCATCTCGCGGATCTCGAGGAGGTGATCGTTGATGCAAAGACAAGCGCTGCGATAGCTATTCTACAGGCTAAGATTAAGCTGGCAGAGGATCTGGAAAATGCAGGTTACTGGGATGTGGACGGATGGTGCGAGGCTTTGGCTAAACTGATCGATAAGTCTGTTATCGCCAATCAGGATCCTGTGTTGTTACTAACCGGGGGAGGGGAGAAGAAGGATGTGACCGTTGATGACCAGGGTAAGGTCTAGGCCTGCAAAAAATTAGTTTAAGTAGTTTTTGTTTTTATCAGTGATGCAAGACAATTAACCATTTGGATGGGTTGATATGCAAACCTTTTTTGAATGATATGGCTGTGTTTTCCTTTTATATCTCTCTTTTGATTTCTCTGCACAATTATTACGATATTAGGATCCTTAAATAATCAGGGTCCCGAAAAATCTTGTTCCTACAAACAATCCTCAGACAAAATTCTCCACGTGAATTATCTTTAGTATACTTGAATTTTGATAATCAAATGATTTTCTCTTAGGATCCTAGAAAGTTCAGGATCCTTAAACTTTACTTAGAGTTTTTCGAGAATAAGGATAGATGGAACCTGATTATCTTCGAGTTTTTCCTTAAGCTTCATGAGCTCTCCAACCTTAGAATTTACTGAGGATAAATCTCAACTTGGGAAAGAACTCAGGATTTCTCTTAACTTCTGATGATAAGGTTATTCATTGATGAGGATCCTTACCAATTAGGATCCTTAATGATAAGATCCTACGGAGGATTTCCCTTCTTAGGATAACCTATTTAAGTTATAGACTTTGACGAAATTCTTGTGTAACAATATAGGTTCAATATATCACATGTTAATGTTATATTATGGGGAGGATCCCAACTAGTGATTGTTATAAACCTTAATTAATTTATGGGGTAAGATCCCAACATGTGATAACATGAGAATGTTATGAACCTTAAGTAATTTCTGGTGTAAGATCCCAATTCTTGATAACATGAAAATGTTATAAACCTTAAGTAATTTCTGGGGTAAGATCCCAACGTGTGATAACATGAGAATGTTATAAACCTTAAGTAATCACTAAGGTAGGACCCCAGTTCTTGATAACATGAAAATGTTATAAACCTTAAGGATCTCAACTTATGTTCAAAGATAAGAGGGTTGCCAAGACACTGAATCATGAAATGATCCCCTTATCTGTATCCCATAGTCAAATATTGTGTGTCCAAGAGAGGTGTATAAACCATAATTCATGTGAAAGAGGTAATTAGCTCTTTAAACCTTAGGAGAGATGATCAGTCTCTAGATTGTGTATGTGGTAGTTTAGGGGTTACACCGCTAAATATAATGGAGCTTCTTGAGTGTTAAGATGTTAAGATATTCGCGTGTCAAGATCCTTATGTTTTAGAATCTTCAACCTTGAGGATCCTAAAATTTCAGGATCATTTCTTATGGAGCTCCTTAGTTGTACTCCGTTCTGCATAATAAACGTTAGCTAGGGGTGGGCATTAGTCTAGCTAACGCCCCTCCGATTCTTAAGTTAGTAACGTATTCGAGGAAAAAATAAGTAATTCTGAAAAGTTCAAGGTAAAGAATATGTGTACCTTAGTTTTGTTGTGGATCAATCGATCCTACTTACATGTAATATGCTTTGAGGTGTATAGCGTTCCAGGATCTTGGTAGAACGTCTCCTTCGAATTTTGCTAGCCAATATGCTACTTTCCCTGCTTTAGCATCTATAATATATGGTCCTTCCCATTTGGGAGCTAGTTTACCTGCACTGTGATTCTTGGTGTTTTGGAATGTTTTCCTTAATACCAAGTCTCCTATTTGAAACCTTCTGGCTTTTATGTTCTTATTGTAAGCCTTGATGATTTTCTGTTGATGAGCAACAATGCATATTTTCGCAAGATCCCTAAGCTCATCAACAATGTCAAGATCTTGTGCTAGGATCTTGTTTTTATTCTCTTGGTCTTGCAGCAAGTATGTTGTCGTCGGGATTACTACTTCAGCAAGGATCACTGCTTCTATCCCAAACACCAAAGAATAAGGGGTATGACATGTGGCTATTTTGGAAGTAGTCTTATCTACCCACAAGACGAAAGGAAGCTCTTCTGCCCATCTCCCCTTCTTTTTGTCCAACCTTTTCTTCAAGTTGTTTACTATGATTTTGTTGCTAGATTATGCTTGACCATTAGCTTGGGGATGAACAGGAGTGGACATTATCGTTTTGATTCCCCAACTCATGCAAAAGTCTCATGTCCTTTTGCTTATGAATTGGGATCCATTGTCTCATATGATTTTAGTCGGGATCCCGAACCTGGTCAAGATATTATGTTTAATAAAAGAGACTACCTCTTTGTCTCTTACCTGAACAAAGGATTCAACTTTGATCCATTTTGAGAAGGAATCGGTCATCACTAGCATGAAGACTTTTCCTCCTGTGGCCATTGGTAATTTTCTCACTATATCCATCCCCCATTTCATGAATGGCCATGGAGAGATAATAGGATGTAGAGGTTCTGCTGGTTGATCCAGGATGTTACTATGTCTTTGACAAGCATCACACTTTTGAGCATGTAGAAAAGAATCTCTTTTCATGGTTGGCTAGTAGTATCATGTTCTTCGTATCTTGGAGCATAAGGATCTGCCCCTAATATGATTGCCACAGTCTCCTTCATGTATGTCTTTCAAGATTTCAACAGCTTTAGGATCTTCTAGACATCTAAGGTACGGACCTGCCAATGCCATAGACTTTTTATAGAGTTTACCTTGTATTATCACAAATCTTGAGACTCTTGTTTTGAATGCTCTCTCGTTTTTTTTCTTTTGGTGGGATCGTGCCATTTTGGAGATACTCCATAATGGGTTGGGTCCATGATCGCGGATCTTTTTGAAGATCCTGTTCGTCGAGGCCCTTTTGAGGAGGGATCCAAGAGTCAGGATCTTGAATAGTTGCTACGCTTGTCGGTCGTCCATGATCACCAGATTTGTCGGAGAGGGTTTCTATGGTTGGGGTTATTATTATGGGTTATAGGAATCATTGTCTCCGGTGGGATCCTAAGGGACGATCCTAAGTTGGCTAATGCATCTGCTTCTGTGTTTTCTTCTCTGGGAACTTGAGTTAGGCTAAAATTTTCAAATCCAGAAGCTAATTTTTTGAGGATCTCTAGATATAGTGCTAATCTTTCACCTTTCACTACATAAGATCCATTGAAGTGATTGGTTAGTAATAAACCTGAAGATCCTGATGAGTGCTTCGTATTCAGCTTCGTTGTTGGTAGTGTTGAATTCACAACTGACTACCTGGGGTAGGATGTCCTGTTGTGGTGACTTTAGTATGATCCCTAGCCCTATTCCTTTTTTATTTGAAGCTCCATATGTGAACACTGTCCATTTTCCCATGTGTTCATCTTCTAGGAGTTGCTTAGCTTCCATGTCTACTTCGTTTTGTAGATCATCACTAAAGTTAGCTAAAAGTTATGCTAATGCTTGTGACTTTGTTACGGATCTTGGTTCATATCTAATGTCGAACGTGCTTAGCTTCACCGACCATTTTTTCATCCTTCCCGACATTTCTATTTTTCTCATGAGATTCTTAATAAGATAATTAGTTTTTACATGTATAGTGTGTGTTTCGAAGTAATGTCTTAATTTAGTAGAAGCAGTTACTAAGGCAAGAAATAATTTTTCGAGGTGGGAGTATATGGTTTCAGGATCCAGGAGAGTTTTACTTACATAGTAGATATGATCTTGGTCTCCGTTAAGATCCTTGGCAAGGACTGCACTTACCGCGTTTGAGGATACTGAGAGTTAGAGGAGAAGTGGTTCCCCGTCTATGGGCTTTACTAGTAATGGCACAGAACTCAAGTATTTTTTTAGTTCCTAAAAAGCTTTTTCGTGATCTTCAGTCCATTCGAACTTCTTGTTCTTCTTCAATATGTTGTAGAAGGGTTTACATCTTTTTAAGGATCTTGAAATGAACCTGTTGAGTGCCGCTACCCTTACGGTTAGCCTTTGGATGTCTTTTGTTGAAGATGGAGATTTCAACTCGACGATTGCTTTAATCTACTCTGAGCTTGCTTCGATTCCTCTCTTGGTTACGATATATCCAAGTAACTTGCCCGACTTCATTCCAAAGTGGCATTTGAGTGGATTCAACTTCATATTGTATTCGTTTAGGATGTCAAATGCTTCTTAAAGATCCATGAGATAATCTTCAGCTTTCATTGACTTCACCACCATGTCATCAATATAGACTTCCATGGTGTCCCCCACCTTGTCTTTAAACATCCAATTCACCAATCTTTGATATGTCGCACCTGCATTTTTAAGACCAAAAGGCATTGCAGTGCAACAATATACACCTGTTGGCATTATGAATGTTGTATCTTCTTGGTTGGATGGTTCCATCTGGATTTTTTGGAATCCTGCTGAAGCATCCATGAAGGTTAAGACTTCATGGGCAACCATTGCGTCTATCATACAGTCAATATGAGGTAGAGGAAAAGGATCCTTAGGACAAGCCTTGTTAAGATCCGTGTAGTCTACACATACTCGCCATTTTCTATTTTTTTTTTGTACTACAACCATGTTAGCCAGTCATCTTGGGAACTTCACTTCCTTGATCATTCCCATTCTCATTTGAATCACTTCATGGATTTTATCACGAGTGATCATGAGACGATAATATCTTATATTCTTCAAATGGAGACGTGTGAGTTGTAGTTGCGAGTCGGTTGCACATTGACATTTGTAAATGCATCAGTAACTTGGATGTTATAAAACATATTGTTGTGTGTAATTTGATGAGTGAGTACAAGCGAGCATTTGGTTCGAAGTTTATCCATTCATTTTACCCCACGTGGATAAAAGCGATATATGTGGGCCCCTCAATGATTTAGTGATGACATCAGGCCTGGACTGATTTCATTTGTTCAATTAGTTAGTCATCATAAATCAGAAATCAGGAAACAACAGATGGACGGATAGAATGATTATAATCCATGACTCAGTCCATATGATATCTAGAATGGAGGAATATATGATCCCTTATCTAATGGACACGTCATTGACTAGATCAGAGTTCGACAACGGCTTTTAAGAGCTACGATTGCTAGTCGGGTTGGAGTCATACTTTCAATAATAGTTATTAGACTTATCCAAGTGGGAGACTGTTGGATTAGGTGTCTAAGCCCATAACTATTATTGGTATGTACTTGACCCGAGAGTAGCATGGTCCATTTGGGTTGCATGGCATCGAAACAATTTGGATAGACTTTTATGAGAAGAGGATATTTATGATTTATTAATATATTATAAGTTCTAATATATTAATATGAAATCATATTATTTAATTAGTATTGATCAAAGATTAGTTTGGAATTATTTTTTTGATCAAAAGAGATTAATTAAATAAATGGGGGTTGATTTGGTAAATCATTCATTCTTATAAAGTGGGCTTATGATCCATAGTTCTTCATGTTGGGCTAAACCCATGTGGTGACCCGTGGATACTCCATGGAGGTTAAAACCCATGGATCATGAGGAATATGGAAAATCATGAGTTACATGGTGTAACCCCAATGTCCACACTATATAAGAAACTCCATGGTTCCTAAAATCGGTACTTAAGGCATATGCATGAGGGCTAGCCGATTTGTGAAGTAAATAATATTCTCTCAAGTTATTCCAATTGTTGGTGGTGTTGTGTGAACCATTTGAGGTGCAACACTTTGGGCACTAAGCTCTTTAAGGTCCAAGGAATCAAGCTATAACAAAAGGTATGTTATTCAACTATATTTTATATTGTATATACTCCATAATATGCTAGTTAGGATGATACCTTGGAAAAAATGATATTTGCATGTATAATAGAGAAAACATAGATCCATGGTATATAGGGTTGCATGTACACCATAGGAGTGTTAGACTGCTCAAAACCCGACAGAAACATCCACAGAAAAACAATAGTGAGTAATCTTAGGAAGTTCCTCTTCTTCTCCTTCATCCTCAAGGGCATTGGCTCTGTGATGGTCCGGTTTCGAATAGGGCTTCGATTTGTAGGTTCTTGAGGTTGAGGATTTGGCCTTCCTGTTGGGGTTGTCATATTGACTTGAAGGGTTGCTTCACTTCTGGATTTCTTTGTCCTCTTCAAGTGTTATGAACCTTAACGCTCAGTATCTGCCTTCATCCAATCTTTTGCATGGGGTCATCACAAGGTCTTCATAAAAGGGTGAATCATTCCTTAGTCACATCTTGAAGTCCTCTATGACAATAGCCATGTCGATGTTGGGGATGCTCATAGCTTCCCTGCCGAACCTATTAACGAAGTACCTAAGCCTTTCCTTAGGATCTTGGACCACTCGATAGAGATCACTAGTGATCTTCTCGAAGGTTCTGCTACAAGAAAACTGGTTATTGAAAATATTGACTAAGTGTGCAAAAGAAGTAATAGAGTATGGGGGAACGTTTAGCGGCCATTTGAGAGCTGATCCAATAAAGGTTGAGCCAAAGCCTTTACATAGAAAAGCTTCCTTTAAGTTCTGTGGGATAGGAATGATCTCCATCCTTTCTCGGTATTATGTTATGTGCTCTTCAGGATCCATAGTTCCATCATAAAGCTTCATGTTAGGAGTTTGAAAGCTCTTAGGAAATTCGGTATCGGCTATCGCGGGAGCGAATCTCGAGATCATGTGACTTGTTGGTGATGCTTCCGGTATGGGTTGGACCACCCCGGGTATGCTTGAGATCATTTGTCTCAACTGTTGAAGTTCCCTGGCCATGTTTGGGTTTATTCCTGCATCACAGTTAGTGTAGTTAGTATTAATAGTATTGCTGTTTAAAAAGTCACTAGAATCAAGGTTTCTAGGAGTGTTGAAAGGTTCATTGAGGCTATTGATCATGGATGCTTGGTTGTTCATAGTTGTCCCTCAGGGCGACGCCACAGTGGTGGAAACTATGTCCTTCTGGTGATTTTTTGAGGATCCTGCATGGTCAAAGTTCAGGATCCTTGCTTGTACAACTATGGGAATTGCCTCCAGGAATTTCTGAAATTCCGCCTTCCTCCTCTCCACTTCTTTGAGCAGTGCTTTATTCTCCTCCTGCTGTTGGGCCACCTATTGTGTCATTTTCTTCATCATAGCAAAGAGTTCTGCAGTAGTGACCAAGACGGTCGGATCCTGGAGTCCTGAAGATCCCAAACTTCCTTGGTTAGTGACAAGAGGGGTGTTTTTCTTGGAAGTATCAGGAATTTTCCTCTGAGTTGGGGGCCCACTCGGAGGAGGTGGTAGGTTTTTATTTGGAATGGAAGTAGCGGAGGACGAAGAAAGGATCGGTTGTGTAGACATGATTTTTTTCGAGGATTTTGAACACCATGGCCCCATGGTGGGTGCCAAATTGTTTTGGTCAAAAATTACACAAGTACTAATCAACCAAATTGAATGAGAGGCTGTGATTTTCGAATTATGTAATAGAGAAAGGTAAAGTGAGTGACACTGTTGTTTACAAGGAAAGCCCTTGATCCTTGCTAGGATCTCTTGCACAAAACATTGGGAGGTGACAATGATCACCTGCCTTGATGATTTTATTAATCTAAAATGACGATTACAGAGAATATTTTAGTAAGAACAAGTGAGCGATTTTGTAGAGAAATCCTAGAAGAAAAACGTAGTGTGTTGTGTGCAAAATACAAGTGTCAATTTATAGTCTAAACTAGCCAACAAGATATCCAATATTTTCGGGATCCTTTATGACCAGTTTCACGAACGTTATTTGACCAAGTATTCCGGGTCTCTAGCATGTTTGAGATGATTCTTCGTTGAGAATTGGTCTTCCCTTAACTATTTTTGCACATGCATTAGTTGTGAACAAAATATGACCGTTATAAAAGTTAGTAAAAAATAATAACAATAATAGTTGGGATCCTGAATTAACTGAGGATCCTGAATATTTGAGGATCCTGACCCTAACTATATATAAATATATATATATATATATATATATATATATATATATATATATATATATATATATATATATATATATATATCAGTGTTGTAAAAATCTCGATTAATCTCCGATTAATCTTTAGACGCTACTTAACCGATTGTAGAGCGTCTAGCGATTAATCCATGCATACAAAATTACTGACATAGTAGAACCCGATAACATTTTAACACTTTGAAGAAATTATATCTCAATAGAAACTATTTGATGTATGATTACAGTTGTATTTATCATATTAACCTATTTTGCTATGATATTAGTCATATTTAATTTTTTAAAATCTAACAAATTAGCAATTAATGGTCCTTGATTAATCTCCGCCTAGTCGATTAATCCCTTGACCCCAGTCCACCTACTAGCTAACGTCGAACGATTTTTACAACCTTGATATATATATATATATATATATATATATATATATATATATATATATATATATATATATATATATATATATGTGGAGAGAGAGAGAGAGAGAGGAAGTGGTTTAAATATGAACCCCAAAAAGGTTAAGAACCTTAAGAATTATTTTTTAAAATATTTTCATTAAAATTATTTTCAACAAATCCAACATTTATATTGTATTAAACAAACTTTTCTATTCCCTGGCTTACAAACTACTTGTCATTTATTGTCGGACCACCATCGGACAGTCGCCAAACCACCGTCAGATCGTCGTCGGACCGTCGCTAGACTAACATTAAATTCAGTAACATTTTATGGTCGTATTCACAGCTTAATAAAACAAACATTGTAGCTCTAATTTCTTTTGTAATATTTTATTTTTCCAACCAAAATATACAAAAATTTTGTAAAAAAATTGATTATTGTCTTGAAAAATCCAATTCTCATTTTTCTAAATTGTAGATTTCTTTAAAAATATATTGTAAATAAAAAATATTCACAATTTAATAAACATAATAATTTACAAATACACAATTTAATATTTTCAAACATATCTTCATTCATATTTTAACACAAAATTTATATAAAATATACAACTTAATACATTCCATTTGTAGTTGATTTCATAAAATTCAAACCATAACACAATACAATTCATTATACACTAATTCACATATTCAAAGAATTAAAATCCAAACTCTACCACCACCGACTATTACTACTACCAAACGCCACCACCAGCCACATGTGCTACTGTCACAACCAACCTTCCTTCCAAATCAGGTGTGTATATAAAATCATTGATTGGCAGCTTAAATATCATATTAACAATTTAATAAACTAATTAATTAACTTAATAAGAGTTTAATGCAAAATAATTATAACAACTAATACATTCTTACATATTTATACAACACAAAAAATAATTATATTCACAAAAAAATAAATACAAAAAATCATACATAAATCATTCATATTTTAACACAAAATTCAAGAAAAATCCACAATTTAGTACAATCAATTCACATCTTAATACAATCATTTCATAGTGCACTACACAAAATTCACAACATAATATAATAAATTCACAATTTAATGCAAAAAAAAATACAAAGTCATATTCTCAACTTAACACTTACATTTATACCTTTAGATCTATAAGGTAATGCTTCTTTCAAAGTTTATTTACATAAATATTTATATTTTAATTTGTAGATACTCTATTCATAATTATATAAAATCATAATAAATCATGCATTCACAACTTAAAACTTATACTTCTCACTGAAGCAATCGTATATGTATAAAAAATCATGCATTAACAGCGTAATACTTATAAAAAACGCATGCATTAACAACTTAAAACATTTTCATTTTATTAAAACAACCATACATATAGAAAAATCATGTATTCACAACTTAAAACTTATAAAAAACTCATATATTCAATATTTTAACCATCTATTTTCTTATTAATAGCAGTTAAAACTAACATTAACATAAATAAACAATAAATGAAACATTAATACATTACAATTCATTATTTTAAAAACCTAAGGTAACATTATTTGAGAAAATACTAATATAAGAAAGTATTAAACATAAAAAAAAATCATGTATTCACAATATTCACATTTTAGAATTTATATTTTTCATTGGAGCAGTCATATCTATATAAAAAGTCATGCATTCAAACTTAATACTTATCAAAGCTTCAAACTAATGTCTTTCATTGAAAAAAAAATCATATATGTATAAAAAATCATATATTCACAGCTTAAAACTTATAAAAGCACGCATTTGTAGTTTAAAAATTATAGAAATCATACGTTCATAGCTTAAAACTTATAAAAATTCATGCATTCACTGCTTAAAACTTATATTTTTTATTAATAACAATTAAAGCTCACCTTAACATAACTAAAGAATAACTAAAACATTAAAACATTACAATTCACGGCTTAAAAACCTATATCAATTTATTTTAGAAAACACTAACATAATAACACACATTCTAAACTCAATTTATTTTAGAAAACACTAACATTATGCAGATATTATTAAAAAACAGACTTAGATTCACCACTTAATAACAGTGGATTCACAACGTAAGAGTTTATGCAAATATAATAACAAATAAGAAAACAAACTTGGATTTATAACTTAATAGCATGATTTCACAAATTAATAACAGTTAAAATTACTTTAACAAAAATAAAGACCAAAAGAGAGATTAAAACACTAAATTCATAGCTTAACAGAAGGAATAAAAATCAAAACAAAAAAAATCGACGTACGTGATGCATATATGTGGTGGTTTTCACCGAAAATTAGGGAGAAAGAGATGGAGACAAGTTGGTGGTTTTCACTGGAGTGGCGAGGTAGCAACTGTGATGGCAGTCTCAAATCTAGTCGGAGCTCATAGATATAGAGCCATAACTCGTAGATCTAGAGAAAAGTATCATAGATTTGTCATCATATATCATAGATCCATCACCAAAAGAAATATAATGTGACTTTTTTTAGTGTTCCAGCGAAGAAAGTGGCGGATCTGAAGGCGGAGGTGGCGGTGATGGCAAATCTGAAGGCGTAGATTCTAGATCTGGACAGATCTGGAGTAGGAAGAAGACCTGGGATGAGAAAAAGCAACAAAATCATTTAGATCTAACTATATTTGAACAAGAAACATAAAGAAAATTCATAGCAATCACGTTAATTCAACGATGATGGAAGTGTTGTGAGTGTTTTCATCAGATCTTGTCATAGATCTATAGGCAAAAATACATAGGTGAAAAGCATAGATCTGAGGCTGGAATCGTAGATCTGGAACCGTCGGAGCTTGTGGAGTTGATGACAGCGGTTCGATGGTGGTAGGAGGCAACGGTTTTTTGCCAACAGTAGGAGGTGACGATGGTACATGATGGTGGTTGGTGGCAACCGGTGGTAAGTTATGTGTGTTCTTCAACTTTAGTGGGAGAGATTGAGAGAGTTTGAGATATTTATTTCTAAAGTATCAGGCGTTGTTTAAAAATGTGATTTAAATCTAATACATATAAGTTGTTTTAATATTTATGTTATCAAAATGACTATAATGCCCTTAATGTTTTTTTTTCTATTTATCAAAACATAGAAAAAGTGAAATGTTTGGAATTAATAAAAAAAATACACTTAATATAACTTAAAATAGAGTTGTTCTTAGAGTTCCTAATCTTTTTTGGTTCTCATTTGATCTTTTATCTCTCTCTCTCTCTCTCTCTCTCTCTCTCTCTCTCTCTATATATATATATATATATATATATATATATATGTATATATATATGTATATATATATATATATATATATATATATATATATATATAATTCAACAATACACATATACAATATTCATTACAATATAACAACATAAGCATAGTGTTTTTAGGTTGTCACTATTTACTGTTTTTATTTGAACATATATATATATATATATATATATATATATATATATATATATATATATATATCAACGTTGTAAAAATCGTTCGACGTTAGCTAGTCGGTGGACCGGGGTTAAGGGATTAATCGGCTAGGCGGAGATTAATCGGAGGATTAATCGAGGACCATTAATTGCTAATTTGTTAGATTTCAAAAAATTAAATACAACTAATATCATATAAAAGTTTGTAAATTCCACTAATATCATAACAAAATAGGTTAATATGATAAATACAACACTAATTATACCTCAAATAGTTTTTATTGAGATATAAATTCTTAAAAGTGTTAAAAATTCATCGGGTTCTACTGTTTCAGTCATTGTGTATGCATGGATTAATCACTAGGCGCTCTCTAATTGGTTGAGTAGCGCCTAGGGATTAACCGGAGATTAATCGGGACCTAATCGGGATTTTTACAACACTGATATATATATATATATATATATATATATATATATATATATATATATATATATATATATATATATATATATATATGGGAAAAATGAATATACCCTTAAGGGTATATAAGCTTAGGTACCCAAACAGATAATACTACGTCGTTTTATATCATATATATACATTATAATTATCCAGTGTTCTTATAATTCAACTTATAACTAGATTTACTTCCAAGATTTTTATAAATTTCATATTTATCTCCTTCTTACATAATTTTCATTTTCAACTATAATATATATAGCCTACTAGGTGTTTGGCAAAAAGACATGGTATAAAAGAAGATAATAGTGAAATTTCGATAATCTTAATTGTAAATCAAGTTAGGAATTGAAGTTAAAGAGTACGATAATGAATATATTAAACAAAACGACGTATTCTGATGGGTTTGGGTACCTAAGCTTATATACCCTTAAGGATATATTCACTTTTCCCTATATATATATATATATATATATATATATATATATATATATATATATATATATATATATATATATATATATATATATATATATATATATATATATATATAATTACTTCAACAATACACATATACAATATTCATTACAAGATCATACATACTTATAAAGCTAGCATTTTTTCTTGAATCTCATGCATTTGAAACCCCCTTTTTTAACTTCCTTTCACCACATTCATTTGAAACTCCCATGACTTTTCATTTTCTTTACAATAATATTATAAATAAGTTAAATAAGGTTCTATAAACAAGAAAGAGTGTTTTATTACAATGTCTTCATCCCACATCGATGGTGAGAGTAAACAAGAGAATGTTTCCTCTTCTATAAATAGGAAATGTTGTGAAATGTTTCAAAGGGACCAAACCATGAGAACTTTCTCATGCCTACCTTTGTAGGATTTTGAAGCTATTATTTGGTGAGATTGTCTATATTGGCAAGTGTCCAATTAACTTTTAGAATTCCAAAAATGGTTTTGAACCAAATTTTTTCAGGTTTAAACATTGTTTCAGTTAAAAAAAATTATGTAGTTGGGTATATTGAGTTGAACCAGAGCTGGATCAATTTGGACCAATAAAGGAATCATTTTCCTTTCACAACAAACATTTGAAACTCCCATGATTTTTTCAAATTATTTCTAATAATATTATAAATAAGTTACATAATTTTATATAAATATAAAAAATCATCTACCTAAACCTAAAATTATAACTGTTTGAAAAATCACTTTGATTCAAAAGCACGAAATATATACAAACCAGGTTTCACTAGAAAAAAAAATATATAGTTTTGTATATTTAGTTGAATCGATCCGAGTTTGATCTATTTGGACCATAAAAGAAGCATTTTCCTTTCACTACATACATTTGAAACTCCCATGATTTTTCAAATTGTTTCCAATGATATTTTAAAAGAGTTAGATAATGTTATATAAAATATAAAAAAACATCTACCTAAACATAAAATTATAATTGTTTGAAAATTCGATTTGATCAAAAGCACGAAATATATACGCAAATTATATTTTATAAATGAATTCTTTCTATAATGAACTTTTGAATCTTGAAAATACTATAAACAAACTTTCTATATTAAGTACCTAACTAAATTTATGATTTTAGAATTGAACAAAAAGTTATTCAATAAAAACTTACTTTTTTGGATAGCAACTTACGAGATTATAGAAAAATGGAACTATTGAACAATAAAGAAAGGGTAAACAAGAGAAAGGGAGTTTTACTAAATAAGTTGAATAACGTTTTATTAACAAGAAAGCGTGTTTTAGTACAATGTCTTCATCCCACATCGACGGTGAGAGTAAATAAGAGAACGTTTCCTCTTCTATAAATAGGAAAGGTTGTGAAATATTTCAAAGGGACCAAACCATGAGAACTTCCTTATGCCTACCTTTTTAGGATGTTGAGGGTATTCTTTGGTGAGATTGTCTTTTATTGGCAACTGTCCATTTAAGTTTTAGAATCCCGAAATGGTTTTGAACAAGATTTTTTTAGGTTCAAACAGAGTTTCAGTTGAAAAACCGTTATGTAGTTTGGTATATTGAGTTGAATCGGTCTGAGTTTGATCAATTTGGACCGATAAAGGAAGCATTTTCCTTTCAGCACATACATTTGAAACTCCCATGATTTTTCAAATTGTTTCTAATAATATTATAAATAAGTTACCTAAACATAAAATTATAATTGTTTGAAAAATAAATTTGATTCAAAAACACAAAATATATACAAACCGGGTTTCAATAGAAAAAACGTTATGTAGTTTCGTATATTAAGGTGAATCCGTCTGAGTTTGATCAATTTGGACCGATTAATGAAGCATTTTCCTTTCACCACATACATTTGAAACTCCCATGATTATTCAAATTGTTTATAATAATATTATAAGTTACATAATGTTATATAAATATAAAAAAATCTACCTAAACATAAAATTATAATTGTTTGAAAAATCACTTTGATTCGAAAGCACGAAGTATATACTCGATTATATTTTATAAATGAATTCATTTTATAATGACATTTTAAATCATGAAAATACATATAAACAAACTTTCTGTATTAAGTACCTAACTGAATTTATGATTTTAGGATTTAACAAAAAGTTATTCAATAAAAACTTAATTTTTTATAGCAACTTACGAGATTACTGAAAAATGGAACTATTGAACAATAAATTTTCTGGATAACGTTTTATTTTTATTATTTAATATTTTATTTAACAAAATGAAATTATTGGCAAATAAAGAAATGAGTTTAATTAAAATGTTTTCATCCCACATTGATCGTGAGAGTAAACAAGAGAATGTGTAACGACCGAAAAATACAACCAATTTTAAATTTTTCAAAAACAACTCGATTCCATTAAATCATTACAAAAAGGTTTTCAATACAAAACATTTAGCGTATTCCCAGAATCACTACTACAAAATCATGAGGAGCGGTACGATCACGTCTTCGCCTTGCCACAGTCTCCTGAAGAACCTGAAAAACATGAAACCACAACTGTAAGCCTGAAAGCTTATTGACATATCCCCAAAACACCAACCACAAATACCACACACGCATAACATGCCATAACATATCCGATCACAGAACAGCCATGCACTTTGGGTCTACTGTGTGACTGGTCCGCCGCACTGGCCTACAGTCAACCTGGTCCACCCTCTGAGTCTAGCCATAAACCTCGAGTCTACAGTGTGATTGGTCCGCCCGCACCGGGCCTTCAATCCACCTGGTCCACTCTCCGAATCTAACCACATACATCGAGTCTGCAGTGTGATTGGTCCGCCCGCACCGGGCCTTCAATCCACCTGGTCCACTCTTTGAGTCTACAGTATGACTGGTCCGCCCGCACCGGGCCTTCAGTCGGCCTGGTCTACTCTTCGAGCCTCGGCACGTCTGGTCCGCCCTCTTGGGGCCTACAGCCTATCCGGACCGCTCGCTGGGCCTTCAGAACAACCGGTCCGCCCTGGGTATCTTGGCCTACAGCACAAAGCAGGACCCGCCTCAACCCAACTCCAGTCCAAACAACCATGTGCACATATACATACAATCATATAGCAATTCACAGTCAACAAGCAGATCAAACAGGTCACATAACATATCATCATCCTAACCAGGATACCGACCCAACAGGTCACTAGCAAAACATCTCCCTATCTCTCAAGATACCGATCTCAATTAGGTCTCTAACATATACCATCCTAGCGCTCAGGATGCAAACATATCAAAGCAGTAACATAACAACAACTACCCGGATCTCAATCCGATAAGGGCCGGCCTTGGTGCCTTAGACCCAATTGATATAGTGAGGATAACTCACCTCGAAACTGCCGACTGAACAGATAACCCAAGCTGCTCCGATCACTGATACGATCTCCACCACTGGACAACCACCAATGCACTGAACTCCAAACAATAATTAACAATTACCAAAATGCCCCTGGAAACCACAGGCCAACCCTTGGTCAAAGACAAGGTCAAAGTCAACCCCTGACTGACTCTACTCGCCGAGTCCCCATACTCAGAACTTCCCTCAATCCGCGACCTAACTCGCCGAGTCACCCCGAGACTCGTCGAGTTCAACAACTCTGATTCCACTCGCACACCATTCACCGAGTCATCCATTGACTCACCGATTCTCGACTCGACCAGAAAATATTAGGACTCTTCGACAAGACTCGCCGAGTCCAAGAACAGACTCGCTGAGTCTAAGGCTATCTTCAACCTACTTGCCGAGTTGTTCATACAACTCGCCGAGCTCCAGGCCATCTTCATCCAACTCGCCGAGTTGTTCTTCCAACTCGCCGAGTTCCAGCTCATCTTCAAGCAACTCGTCGATTCCACCCATGTGACTCGCTGAGTACCACCGGTCTGAATCCATACAGAAGCACTCCAGGCCATGCAATTGATCCAAAACATAGATCTAGCCTCCTACAACCCATCCATCACGTAAAGTGGCAAACTTTACGTGAATCCAAAGAGATCTATGCATTTTGCACATTAGGGCTAAGGTTTGGGACATGATAGCTTCATCCAACACTCAACACAGGGACTTTCATGCATTCCAACTCTTCTCCATTCCAGATCTGAGGTAGCAACCTCAGATCTAACCTCTAAACTCCAACACATCCAATTATCTAATCTCTAATACCCCCAAAATGATGCATCAAGGAAATGGCAGCTCAAAGACGAGATATTACCTCAAAAGAACGCCCCAACTGCAATGAAAGTTGAATCCAAGCAAAGCCCCTTGCTCCAAGCCTCTCCTTCTCTAAGATCTCTTCAATAAACACCTCTCCAAGCTCTAATTTGCTCAACAATGGTGCTTCTCCACGATTTTAGGGTTTATGGGACTCAAGGGGGAATAAAGAGGTTGGGAAGAAAACATAATGTTCTTTATATAGGGCTCAACCCCGAGAATTAGGGTTTTCTCCACTTAGCGCCTACTCGCCGAGTCCACCTCATTGACTCGCTGAGTCGGCTACTTAACACGCGACCAAATCGCGACTCTACTCGCCGAGTCCATCCATGGGCTCGCCGAGTCACTCTTTCCCAATTTACACTTTTAGCCCTTCCACTCTACTCTTGATATTTTGGGGTGTTACAGAATGTATTCTCCTCTATAAATAGGAAAGGTTGTGAAATATTTCAAAGCGATTAAGCCATGAGATCTTCATTGCATATAACTTTGTAGGACGTTGAGTGTATTCTTTGGTGATATTGTCTTTGTCGACAAGTGACCAATTAAATTTTAGAATTTTGAAAATGATTTTGGACCGTATCTTTTAGATTTGGATCGAGTTTAATAAGGATCCGAGTGTCTTCTGGCTGAGTTAGGCAAACTCGCTTCCATTGCAGGCCGAGTTTAAGTAACATGCCAAGTATTTGGATGTGTTAGCCAAGTTTTACAACCCTGTATGTAATACAATTTAAAGATTTAACCTTATAAAAGACGTCACTATTATCATATGTTCTACATAATTATGGTAATATTTATGATACAAAACAATTTTTTTTACTATTTAAGATAAAAAGTTGTCTCTATTATCATATGTGGTACAGAATGATAAAATTTAAGATAGATAAAAAGATGTCTCTATTATCGTATTTTCTACATAATGATAATATTTAATATAAACGTTTTAATTTAATATGAAATTATTATTTAATAGATAACAATAACGATTTATTTATTTTTAAAAATTAATTTTTTTTCTATTTTAATCATATAACTTTGTATATGCAAAACAACTTCAAGTTCCAATGTTATCTCTTTTCAAGTTCCAACCTTATCTCTTATAATATAGTTCAACATAATAACAACACTATAAATCATTTTTTATATTGTTTATGAAATTATTATTTAATTGTTAATAACAATGATTTAGTATTTTTAATATAAAATATTTTTTTATATCCCACGCAACGCGTAGGCACTCGCCTAGTAACAACATAATCATAGTATTTTTACGTTATCAGTATTTACTGTTTTTATTTGAATTATATATATATATATATATATATATATATATATATATATATATATATATATATATATATATATTCAAATGAGAACGAGAACAATTTTCAACCACATTTATACCCATCCACCCTGTTAGAATTAAGCTAGATACTTTGTAAATATTATCTAATTATAATTAGTTAGTTGGTAAAAGCCGTTATCAGTTATGTAACCGTTCTAATGAATGGACGTGATGGTTAGGGATGTATAAATATGTAAACTCTGTGAATTAATAAAGCAGTTAACATTTACGTGTGGTAAATCTTCTTCTTCTTCTTGTTGTTTATCCATAATTTCTTCCAACAAATTGGTATCAGAGCCAATCTTCATGGCATCAACTTCTGGGAACGGATTACAGTCTCAACCGCAGTTACCAAAACTAAGTGGAAAGAATTACTTTCACTGGAATATCCAAATGAAAGTGTTGTTTGAATCCCAGGATCTTTGGGATGTTGTTGAACACGGAATCGATGAACCCACAGAACCCACCGTATTGACTGCGCTTGAGACATTAGAGTTGAAAGATTTGAGGAAGAAAGATAGAAGGGCCTTATTTCTAATATACCAAGCAGTCGATGAAAACATATTTGAAAGAATTTCATCCTCTGACACTTCAAAGGAGGCCTGGGATATTTTGCACAAATCATACAGAGGAGAAGAGAAGGTTAAGATTGTTAGATTGCAGGCGCTTCGTTGTGAATTCGATGGATTAAGAATGAAGGAAACTGAATCCATAGAAGACTTTTACAATCGGGTAATAATCCTGATAAATCAAATGCGCTTAAATGGAGAAATCCTTGAAGATAGGAGGGTTGTTGAGAAAATCTTGCGAAGCCTCACAAAAAAATTCGAATACGTCGTTGTGGCTATAGAGGAGTCGAAAAACATGGAGGATTTTTCATTAGAAAATCTTTTGGGTACGCTTCAATCCCATGAACTTAGGATGAAGCAGTTTGAACCCCCTATACTGGAACACGCCTTTCAGGCCAAAGATAATCAACCCGAAAACACCAACAAAGGAAAGAATCAAAGAAAAACACAAATACAGTGCCATTATTGCTATAAGTTCGGTCATGTCAAAAAAGCCTGTAGAAAAAGAATTGCAGATGAAGGAGCGGAATCTAGTTTCATTCACAACGAAGAAAGCAATGATGATGACATGATGTTCATGATGCTTAGTGTTCAAGATTCAGTGCAAGATACCTTGTGGTATCTGGATAGTGGTTGCAGTAACCATATGACAGGGAATAAAGACCTGTTTGTTAGTCTAGAAGACTCAAAGAAAAGGGAAGTCCGAACCGGGGACGATAACAAGCTTAGTGTGGCAGGGAATGGAGTGATATCCATTAAGATTAGAGATAATGAAAAGAAGATCTCTAATGTGTTCTACGTACCAGGTTTGAGACATAACCTATTGAGTGTGGGACAACTTATTATGAAAGGGTATGATTTACGGTTTAAAAATGGATTCTGTGAGATAAAAGATAGGAATAATAATTTGATCGGGAGAGTAGAGATGACTGTGAACAAGATGTTCCCTATCAAGTTTGATGGGGACAATTTTTTCTCTCTCTACACAAACACAAAAGATGTGTCACGTCTGTGGCATCACAGGTTTGGCCATGCAAACTTTGGTGCTCTTACTTACATGCATAAACACCAACTGGTACATGGGCTACCCTCTATCGTTGTTACAAACGATGTATGTGAAGCATGTGCGTTGGGTAAACATTCAAAGAAGTCATTCCCTCAAGACAAGGCATGGAGGGCATCAAAGCCTCTCGAATTGGTCCACTCGGACATTTGGGGTCCTATGAAAACAATGTCAATTGGAGGAAGTAGGTATGTATTAACCTTCATAGATGATTTTAGCAGAAAAATCTGGATTTACTTTCTTAAAGAAAAATCGGAGACCTACAATTACTTTGTGATCTTTAAAGCTTTGGTTGAAAATCAAAGTGAACACAAAATCAAATGTTTAAGGTCTGATCGTGGTGGGGAATACACTGCTCTTTGTCTTCAATCTCTCTTGAAAGAGAATGGCATACATCATCAACTAACTGCAAGTTACACACCCCAGCAAAACGGGGTTGCTGAAAGAAAAAATAGGACTCTTGGAGAGATGGAAAGGTGCATGTTACAGGGAAAGAGATTACTAGAGGAATTTTGGGTTGAAGCAATAGCATGTGCAGCATATCTGATCAACAGAACATCAACAAAAAGTGTAAACAACATGACACCACAGGAAGCTTGGAGTGGTCTTAAACCGGGTGTAGGACATTTAAAGGTTTTTGGGTGCATTGCCTATGCACATGTTCCTGACCAAAGAAGGAGAAAACTTGACCAGAAATCCGAAAAAACAGTGTTTGTGGGTTACAGTGAAAACACAAAAGCATACAAGCTCTATAATCCTGTAACAAAAAAGGTAATCATAAGCAAAGATGTTATTTTTGATGAAGCAAAAGCTTGGAATGAATCTTTAAGAAGTGAAGAGAACAGCCCACACATCCCGGTGACCATTTGTTCAGGAAAAGAAATCAATGAGGAGGGAAATGAGATGAATACACACACACACCTGTCAATGACAACTCAGAACAATCCATCGATGACTCTTCAAGTTCATCTGAAGAACCACCTTGTGTTAGAAGGATCAAGAAAAAACGAAGCATGACAGACCTATATGAAAACACTCAAAGATTGGACTTTGAAGACATGGCTGACTATGCTCTTTTTGCTGATGCTGATCCTGTTACTTTTGAAGATGCAATTCAAGATAAGAAATGGAGAGATGCAATGGATGCAGAAATAAGGTCAATTCTGAAGAATGGTACATGGGAACTAGTTGGTCCACCCAAAGATCATAAATCTATTGGTGTCAAATGGGTATATAAAACTAAACTTAATGAAAGAGGAGAGGTTGAAAAATATAAGGCACGTTTAGTCGCCAAGGGATACAAACAAAAGTTGGGAATTGATTACCAAGAGGTATTTGCTCCGGTAATCAGACTAGAAACAATTCGTTTGGTTCTTTCTTTAGCAGCACAAAATGAATGGGATGTGCATCAGATGGATGTGAAATCAGCCTTTCTAAATGGTACACTTGAAGAAAACGTGTACATTGATCAACCAACTGGATATGTGAAGAAGGGGGAAGAGTATAAAGTTTGTCACTTGAAAAAGGCCTTGTATGGTTTAAGGCAGGCACCCCGTGCCTGGTACAGTAGAATTGAAAAATACTTCCTGGAAAATGGCTTCAAGAAATGCCCCTTCGAGCATACCCTCTTTGTCAAAGAGGCTAATAAAAAAATCTTAATTATTTGTTTGTATGTTGATGATTTGGTTTTTATAGGAAACTCAGAGGAAATGGTTCGTGAATTTAAGGAATCTATGAAAACAGAATTTGAAATGACTGACATGGGACTATTGCATTACTTCTTGGGAATAGAGGTAAAGCAAGAGCAAAAGAGGATCTCAATTTCCCAACACAGGTATGCTAAGGAACTTCTTAAACGCTTCAACATGGTGGGTTCGTCACCTGTCTCTACACCAATGGAGTTTGGATCAAAATTCTCAAAAAATACTTCCGAAGATGATGTGAATCCTAGTCTATATAGGAGTATGGTAGGCAGCCTTATGTATTTAACTGCAACAAGACCCGACATCATGTTTTCTGTAAGTGTTATTAGTCGCTTCATGGAGAATCCCAAGAAAAGTCATTGGGAAGCTGGTAAGCATATATTGCGTTACATAAATGATACTCTCAATCATGGGCTTATCTATACTAGAACTGAGGATGCAAGTTTGAGAGGTTTTAGCGACAGTGATTATGGTGGGTGTATAGATGATAGTAAAAGCACCACAGGCTATGTTTTTAACCTTGGCTCTGGAGCCATATCATGGTAAACGAAAAAGCAAAATATAGTCGCCCTATCTTCTGCTGAGGCGGAGTACATTTCACTTTCAATGGCTGGCTGCCAAGCTTTGTGGCTCAGGGGTATTTTGGTCACACTGGGAAAATACCAAATCAATGCAACAAAGCTTTTCTGTGATAACAAATCTGCCATAGCTCTGTCAAAAAACCCCGTATTCCATGGTAAAAGTAAGCATATTCGAATTAAATATCACTTCATCCGTGAACTTGTTGCAAACAAAGATGTGGAAGTTTGTTTTTGTGGAACAAAGGATCAGTTGGCAGATGTATTTACCAAGGCTTTGCAAGTGGGTAACTTCAATCGTTTGAAGAAGAATCTTGGAGTATCTGAAATCTAGCTTAAGAGGGGAATGTTAGAATTAAGCTAGATACTTTGTAAATATTATCTAATTATAATTAGTTAGTTGGTAAAAGCCGTTATCAGTTATGTAACCGTCCTAATGAATGGACGTGATGGTTAGGGATGTATAAATATGTAAACTCTGTGAATTAATAAAGCAGTTAACATTTAGGTGTGATAAATCATCTTCTTCTTCTTCTTGTTTATCCATAATTTCTTCCAACACACCCCACCTACCATATAAATATCTTTTATTTCTCTCTACACCTAACCACCATTAGACAACCACAGAAACCACCGATATATAGTCGAAACCACCATACCGCCATCGTCGATCGTTGCTAGGAAACAATCAGAACACCGCCGCAACGACCGAAACACCGCCATAACGACCGGAAAGCTGCCGAAACACCGCCAAAACAACCGGAAAGCTGTTGAAACACCACTGAAACAACCGGAACACCGCATCTTCGCTTATCATCATATGCCTCCGCATCCCTCTGTTTGGGAGGAGAATAAAAGAACCGAAGGAGCGAATCACGGACTCCGCCACAGGTGGCATTTCGCTGCCTCCCATCTCACTAAAAAGTATGAGCTTGGCGGTGGCCACCAGTCAATTTCCGTGACAGAGTGGTTAAGAGTAAGATCTACTAAACAACAAAAAAAACGTAAGAGAAAGCACATGAGATCCGGGCTCTTTGAAGGTCGGAGATTTGAATGATTGAACTAGAAAAGAAGATCTAGCTCAGATAATGGTGGTGTCCGATTAATCGGCACCATTGTGTTGTTGCTGCAACATGGATTTGAGTCTTAGCCTTAGACGGAGAAGAAATATCCGCCGGAGGAAGCAGCCTTCGGAGATGAAGTTGCCGGAAGAGAAATCAGCTACTACGATGGAATTCTTGCCTCTACTTTTGCGTGTGAATTGAAATCAGGTTAAACTCTCCATTATGACTTTTATATATTGAAGTTAAGTTAGTTTTCTATTGGGCTAACTAAAGGACATAAGTTTTTGGGCTAATGCTAATACTAAAAAAACCATTACGTTGATAATATATGGTAATTCAGTAGCTAATTTTTATATAAAAAAAAAAAGTTTCCTTTATCGTAATCAATTATTTAAATAATAAAGGGATAATGACTTGAAAGGGTAACGAACTTTTGACTTTTGTCATATTTAGTCACTAAATTTTTTTTTCGTTATCTATTTGTCATTGAACTATTGAAACTGTTCACATTTTACCCTTATGACCGGCTGTTGCCGGTCATAAGGGTAAAATGTGAACAGTTTCAATAGTTCAATGGCAAATAGATAACGAAAAAAAGTTTAGTGACTAAATATAAACAAAATCGAAAGTTCGTTTCCCTCTAAAAAGTTCAATGACTAAATGTGAACAAACCTCCTCTTGTATTATGTTTTATCAAATTATTTATTTTTGTTAAATTGTAACAACATTTGTTGATGAAGAAATCTATGAAATAAAAAAAAACAAAACAAAACCCTGAAAATATATTAAAAAAAAAACAAAAAACCAAAACCAAAATAAAAAACCAATGGTTTTACATTTTCCAAAATAAAAAATCAAAATTTCCAATATGATTTTGGTTTTACAAAAAAATGAACCATTCTCACTGATGTGAATTATGACCATTGGTTTGGCATGCGAAATTTGTGACATCTCATGAATATGTAGTTACAACATCGTTTGAACTCGTAGTTCATAGTAAGGGGTTAGAGTATCATCGCATGAATACGTAGTTACAACATCGTCTGAACTCGTAATTCATCACCTACAGGTTATGGGCCTGGTGGTGTTTCCACTGGGTTGTCTAGAATAGTCCGTGGTCGCCATCTATACTCTGCTAGATGACTACATCGCCACATTGTTGGTTAAGGTTATGGTATCTCCTTTCATCCTACATCACATATTCATCGTCGTCTATTTACCTAATTAAAACCACCTTTCTATCATCACCTATCTCTCATCATTTTATTTCATCACACACCAACTATTTCATCTATCCATGTTTCATCCGCAATATATTTGTAGATATAAAATAAATATATCGTTTAAATATTTTAAAACATGTATAAAATCGTTCATCCAGCATAGACAGCAAGTATTCAAATAATATGCACACATAGCACGTAATTTATATAAAATACTTCATATCTATGTGTAAGATGAAAGTAACTATATATACCATAAAAACCCCATAAATGCTTCCTAACTTCGAACCCCAAGGTTTACTCTACTAAAGATTCATATTCTCGGCTCTCTGAACCTAGAAGGGTCCAGATCTATCACACCAAAAAGCTCAAGATAGCTCTTCCTCTCACTCTACACACTCAAGCTCGCTAGGGTTCTCACTTATGGGAATGGTAGTCGCAATTGAAGGCCATAAGTGCCTTTAAATATGGCTCGGGCCCAAAGATTTAGGGTTTCTGCCAACAGCGCGGACTCGTCGAGTCCATTCATTAATCCGAGTCATCAGTCGCGACCTTACTCGAAGAGTTGAGGCGTCAACTCGTCGAGTCTCTCTTCTTAACTCAAAAGAAAAATACTTAAATGATGATATCTGGAAATCCGGATGTTACATTTTGTTTTTTTATTTCATAGATTTCTTCATCAACAAATGTTGCTACAATTAAACAAAAATAAATAATTTTGCTAAAACATAATACAATAAGAAGTTTGTTCACATTTAGTCATTGAACTTTTTAGAGGGAAACGAACTTTCAATTTTGTTTACATTTAGTCACTAAACTTTTTTTCATTATCTATTTGCCACTAAACTATTGAAACTGTTCACATTTTACCCTTATGACCGGTAACAGCCAATCATAAGGGTAAAATGTGAACAGTTTCAATAGTTTAGTGGCAAATAGATAACGAAAAAAAGTTTAGTGACTAAATATGACAAAAGTCGAAAGTTCGTTACCCTTTCAAGTCATTATCCCAATAATAAAATACAAGATATTTGTCGATGCATATATATTTCCAGTTGAGGGGCATAATGAAAAAATTATTAGATACACCTAATATCTAATATTTTGATGATGTTAAATCATTTTTCACATCTTGAATCCATTAGTAATTTTAATTATTGGAATTATTTAAATATTAAGAGATAAATAAGATAAATAAAGTTATATAGATTAGAGTTTATTAGTTCACAAGAATGTATCCTCCTTAATAAATGAAGGTTTTTTTGCCATGTCAATATCTTATGAGTTTTGACACTTGTCATTTTGTGGTATTTTTTAATAAATGTTTTTTCTATTTGTCATTTTCTTATTTTTTTATCTTTTTTAATTAACACATCATATTTACACCTTAATTAATAATTGCCTTAATTGAAAATAACCAATAAATTACAATATTACAACTAATATAGTATTTAATATGCTTTCTTTTAAATTCAAATTTTAAATTTCAAATTTAAATAAATCTTTGTTTAAAACTTCACATTTTTTTTGTTTTATCCAACCCGTATAATATACGGGTCTCACAACTAGTTTTATGAATAGAAAACGATCGTTTTTAAAACACTTTATATTTATAAAAGATATACCATATGAATATAACTTTTTTTAGGATATATAATCAGTTGTGATTAAAATACACGTGAACAAGTACTAAATCGACAATATAAATCACATGTGATTAAATAAACATAGTCACATTTAATTAAATACACGAGGACAAATAAGAAATACATATTGCGAAAAAAAAATGTTGTCCATGTTAATCATATGTGATTAATTACATGAAAAAATTATTGAACCGAGAAAGTGAAAACAAATCTTATCAATATAAATTATATGTGATTAGATACATATAATCAAATTTTATTATATGTATCAAATCGCATATGATTTATGTGGACAAAATTCATTTTCGCATTTGCATTTCAATATTTTCTTTGTCTACTTTAATCATATGTGATTAAATACATTTAATTGCATGTGATTATTTATATTTAATCACATGATTAATATGAAAAAAACAAAAACATTAAACACATGTGATTAAATACATATAATCACGTGTGGGTTTAATCACATGTGATTATATGTATTTAATCATATGTGATTTATTTGGAAAAGATTTATTTTCATGTTCTTCATTCAGTAGTCTTTCTTGTTTATATAATCGCTTGTGATGATATTTATCTAGTCACATTTAATTTAATAATTTTTTTCATGTAATAATCACATTTAATTATATGTATCCATATAAATCATATGTGATTAGATACATATAATCACATATGATTTAAGAACAACTATTGAATCGAAAACACAAAAATGAATCTTATATACATAAATCATATGTGATTAAATACATGTAATCACACATTCACATGTGATTATTTGTATCTAATCACATATGATTTATTTGGACGATATTCATAATCTCTTTCTTGATTAAATAATTGTTGTCATGTATATATATTCACATTTGATTATATGTATCCAATCACATATGATTTTTGTGGAGAAGATTCATCATCACATTCTCGATTCTATAGTTGTTCATTATTAAATTTAATCATATGTGATTAAATAAATCTAGTGACATGTGATTATATACTACTTAATTAATTATAAAAAACTTATTCTTTTGAATATCCTTTTATGTCACATATGATTTAATCGCATGTGATTATATGTATTTAATCATATGTAATTATAAATTATATGTGATTAGATACATATAATCACATGTAATTCTATGTATAAAATCACATATGATTTATGAGGACAATATTCATTTTTGGTTTCCTGATTCAATAGTTGTTTTTCATTATTTAAACATATGATTTATATGAATAATAATTTTTTTGCGTTTTCGATTCAACATTTGTTCTCATGTATTTAATCACATATGATTATATGTATCAAATCATATATTATTTATGTGTGCACAATTTGTTTTTTTCTTCTTGATTCAAAGGTTGTTCTTTGTCCATATTAATTATATGTGATTAAATACATATAATCTTATGTAATTAAATACATGAGAAAATTATTGAATCGAAAAAAACGAAAATGAATATTGTCAATATAAATAATATGTGATTAGATACATATAATCACATGTGATTATATTTATTTAATCATATATGATTTATTTGATTAAATACATATAATCACATATGATTATGTGATTATAAGTATTTAAATAAACGAGAACAACTATTGAATCACATATGATTTATGTGGATAAGAATTATTATTGCGTTCTCAATTCAATAATTGTTCATTGTAACCTTTCATCATATTTGATTTAATACATCTAATCACATGTGATTATATGTATCTAATAATATATGATTTATATGGACAAGAAGAATTTTGTCTATATAAATCATATGTGATTAGATACATATAATTATATGTGATTATATAGATGAGAACAACCATTAAATAAAAAGCGCAAAAACAAATCTTTGTTCACATTAATCATACGTTTTAAATACATATAATAAGATATTATTAAATACATGAGAAAAACTATTGAATGGAAAACATGAAAACGAATCTTATTTATATAAATCATATGTGACTAGATACATATAATCACATGTGATTATATGTATTTAATTACATGTTATTTATGTGATTAAATACATATAATCACATATGATTTATGCCATTATATGCATTTAATCATATATGGTGTTGGTGGTTGTAGGTAGTGGGTGGTAGATATGAGTGGTGGTGCATGGTAGGTTATGGTGGTGGTGGAGGGTGGTAGGTAATTACAACAGGTTGTGGTTGTGGATGGTGATTGATGGGGGTCAAGGGTGATAGTTGGTTTGTGGTGGTGGGTGGTGGTTGTGGTGGTGATAGGTGGTGGTGGTGGTGAAGGGTGACGTGTGGATGTTAGGTGGTGGTTATGATGGGTGGTGGATGGGTTGGTGGTGGTGGTGTTGATGGGTGGGTTATGACGGGTGGTGGTGGCGTGTGGTGACGTTTGGTGTTGGTGGTAGTGGTAGGCGGTAGGTAGTGATGGTGGTAGGTGGTAATGATATGGTTGGGTGGTGGCGTGTAGTGGTGATGGTGGTGACGGGTACTGGTGATGGGTTGTGGTAGTGGGTAATTGTGGTGCGTAGGTGAGTGGTGGTTGGTGGGTGGTGGCGGGTGGTGGTTTTGGTGGTTAGTGGACGGTGGCAGGTGGCGGTTTTGGTGGGTGATGGGTGATGGTGGTGGTGACGGCGAATGGTGATGATGGGTGGTGGAGGCAGGTGATGATGATGGATAGTGGTGGGTGGGTGGTGGTTGGAGGTGGGGGTGGTGGTAATGCATGGATAGTTATGTTTCAGTTTGAGGATGGTGATGACTACTCGATGAGGTTCGGGTTCTAGTTCGAGTTTGGGTTCTGGTTCAGGCTCGGGTTTCGGTGCTAAGCCAATTGATGAGAGGTTGTGCAAGTTCATTTCGGACGATGGTACTCGTGGTATCTTGGATGCTACCATTATGTTGTTTGGTACCATAAAGGAGGGAATTATTGAGTTAATGGATAAGAGGCTCAGGTCCTTTTGATCCGAGATTGCAGCGGGTCAGATCGGAGCTTGAACTCTCTCATTTCGAGAGTTGAAGGCTTGTGGAGCTCGTGAGTTCTTTGGGGCTAAGGACCCCATCGATGGATTGCTGACATGGAGAATGATCAAATGACGAGCTTTTTCCCTAAGGAGGAAAAGGTAGGATTTGCATCCTGCCTACTGAGGGACAGAGCACATGACTGGTGGGAGGAGGTTACCCGAGCCGTAGTGACAGCGGCAGTGGCAGTGATGACTTGGGAGGATTTTGTTCAGAGATTCCAAAGGGAGTTTGCACCAGATATCGAGATGCAACAGCTGGTGAGGGAATTCTAGGACCTTCTATAGACAACTAAGACTATGGCGGAGATCACCACCAAGTTTAAAGAGATGGATCTATTGGTTCCGCAGTACGCTGTGGATGAGGAGATGAAGAAGACGAGGTATCATGACATGTTGAGAGATGACATCTGGGGGTTTGTGAGATTTTCGTCGTGCAAGACCCAAAATGATATGATTGAGAGGGCCCGTGAGTGGGAGATTGAGTTGGAGCTTAGGTCGATGCGCAAGCCATAGTAGGCACAGACTGTTGTGGGCCAGAGCAAGAAGCCCAAGGTTTCTGATTCATATAGCAAGATAATTTCAAATCAAATAATGCAAATAATTAGCTAATCATATCAACTAGCAAATATCTTAAAATTTTGACAATTATCTTTTAATTTGGATGAAGATAATCATTACCTTATCATAAAAAATGATTTTTATTAGTCAAAACAGTTTATGGTAATGATTCTAATCCAAAACTTGGCCATAAACCTGGAAATCTGCCCACTAAACAGTCACCACGTCATGGTAACTATGACCACGTCGTGGTCATAAGGCAGATTCCAAAAAAGAAACTATTTCCTTGCTTTGAACAATTACCAATGCAACAATATAACAGAAAACACCCTAGTCTCTGATACCACTGATGAGTTTTGAGCACTATAACATCCCTATGGTGCACATACAACCCTAATGCTCTGGATCTAATTTTTCTCTAATTATACATGCAATTTGATTTTTCCAAATCATGAAGCCTAACTAACATACAACTTTGATAATTGAAACAAAAAAACAAGTTGGATGATTACCTCTTTGTTGTAGCTTGTAGAACTTGTCCTTACAAGAGCTTAGCACCTCAAGTGTGATGCTTCAAATGTGTCACAAACACCAAGAACAATGGAGGACAATGAGAGAGAGCTTGGAGGCACCTAAATCGGCTAGCTTCTTCTTAGAATACTCATGTGTGCCGATTTTAGGGCTTTAGGGGTTACATATATAGTGTAGAATTACATGGGTCACTTGTAAACCCTAATCCATTCACTTAGGCTTTTGATCCAATAATTCATTTTGGACTAACACTTCGTGAGCTCTCATATAAGCTTAGTCTATTACTAATCAATCATGGATCATTAGCCCAAACTATATGTATCACTGATTTACATAATCAGTCCCCGTTAATTTAATTAGTCTCTTTTGATCACTAAATTAATTCCAAATTAATTCTTGATCAATGCCAATTAAATAATATGATTTCTCAATTAATATATTATACTTATAATATATTAATAAATCACAAATAACCTCTTTCTCAAATATCCATCCTATCAAATTGCTTCGGTGAAGGCAACCCAAATGGATCATGCTACTATCGAGTCAAGTACATACCAATTATAGTTATGAGCTTAGACATTTAATCCAACATGCTTTGCATGGTCCAACTCTCTGTTCAACTGCAAGGGCCGGGAGATATTTGTAACATGGTTGTTCTTGGTTTATGGCTTATACCATGGACACTCGGGTTGAGGAGACAACATAATTGAGTGAAGTGTCCATTATTCGGGATTTCCCTGATGTGTTTATTGGGGATTTACCAGGAGTGCCTCCTGAGAGGCAAGTAGAGTTTCAGATTGATCTGGTACCTTGTGTAGTCCCGATAGCCAAGACAACGTATCTTATGCTACCATCTGAGATGCAGGAGTTGTCTATGCAGCTTCTAGAGCTGCTAGACAAGGGTTTCATTCATCCGAGCAACTCTCTGTGGGGAGCATCAACCCTGTTTGTGAAGAAGAAAGATGGTTCACACAAGATGTGCATCGATTACCAGGAGTTGAATAAGCTAAGGGTGAGAACCGTTACCCACTTCTGAGGATTGACAACTTGTTTGATCAGCTTCTGGGTGCCTCTTCGTTTTAGAAGATAGATTTGTGATCTGGGTACCATCAGATGAGGGTAAGGAGTGATGATGTTCAAAAGAAGGCCTTCGGAACTCGCTATGGATATTACGAGTTTGTGGTGATGCCATTTGGGCTCACCAACACGCCAGCAATCTTCATGGAGCTCATGAACCGAGTTTGCAGACCGATGTTGGATCGATCTGTGATTGTATTCTTTGATGATATTCTGGTCTACTCCAAGACCAAGGAGCAGCATGAGGATCATCTACGAGATGTGTTGGAGACCCTGAGGAAGGAGAGGCTTTATGCCAAGTTCCCCAAGTGTGAGTTCTAGTTGCGCGAAGTGCAATTTTTGGGGCACAGCGTCAACTAGAATTGTATATTGGTCGACCCGGTCAAGATCGAGGTTGTGATGCGGTGGGAGGTTTCAAGCATGGTTGTCAAAATTGCAATCCTGATCGTAGGATCATACAATTCTACGATCCTAGGTATGAAAAATGATTCAGATCGTAAACAGATCGTATTTGGGGTAGGAACGTAAGATCGTAAGTAGGATCGTAGGATCGAGATCCAACCCGATCCTACCTTCGCTTGTTTTTTTTTGCGCATGAATATTTTTTTACCTCTTTATGTTTTTCACCATTTACCAATTTACCGTTTATCATTTTGTGTTATGACTTATGACTAATATTTCGAAGTTTTTATAACTTTTGAACGAAAAATTGAATGTTTGAAATATTTTTCACGATTAAAAATTATAAATTAAAATTATGTTTTACTTTGTAGGATCTTCAGATCCCGATCCCGATCTTACGATCTCGATCTTACAAACCCAAAAACGATCCTACATAGGATCCCGATCTTGACAACCTTGGTTCCGAGGACCGCATCTGAGATTTGGAGTTTCATAGGTCTCGCATGGTATTTTCGGAGTTTTATCCAGGATTTCTCCAAGATTGCAATGTCATTGACCCGCTTGATGAAAAAGAATTTGACCTTTCAGTGGGGGCATGGCCAACAGTTAGCTTTTGAGATCCTGAGGCAAAGATTGTGTGAGGCCCTAATTCTCACGCTCCCGGAGAGCTTGGATGATTTTGTAATTTATTGTGATGCCTTTATTTCGGGTTTGGAAGCGGTGCTTATGCAGATAAGTCACATGATTGCTTACATCTCGAGGCATCTGAAGCCTCATGAGGTGAACTACCTTATGCATGATTTGGAGTTAGGGGTCGTGGTTTTTGCCCTCAATATTTGGAGACACTATTTGTATGGGTTTCGATGCTCTATCTACACGAAACACAAAATTTTGAGGTATTTTATGGACTAGCCGAATCTGAATATGTGGTAGCGGAGATGCTTGGATGTCGGAAAGGATTATGATTGCGAGATCTCATACCATCCTGAGAAGGAAAATATGGTGGCCGATGCTTTGAGCTACAAGGTTGGGAGTTCATCTATCAGATATACCTGTTTGAGGATGATTGTCACTTTGCCTTTGATGGATTCAATCAAGAAGCCTCAGGTAGAGGGGTTGAAAAAAGAAAACTGGAAGACCGAGTAGATCAGAGGACGGGTTCCCTTATTTATCAGAGATAGCCAAGGGTTGTTAACTCGGTATAGTAGAGTCTGGGTTCCAACATTGGGTGGGGTGAGGCGGATGGTTTTAAAGGAGGTGCATAAGTTAAAGTTTGCTATCCACCCAAGAGCCACGAAGATGTACAAAGATCTTAGGTTGAGCAATTGGTGGCCCTGCATGAAGAGAGAAATAGCTTGGTTTGTGGAGTGGTGCTTGACTTGTAGGAAATTCAAGCCCGAGCATCAAAGACCCCATGAAAAGATACAACCTTTACCCATTCTCATGTAGAAGTGGGAAGAAATTACTATGGATTTCATCCCAAAATTGCGTAGGACGGCATGAAGTTTTGACTCCATCTGGTTCATTGTTGATAGGTTGACCAAGAGTACATAGTTCATACCGATTGCCGAGAGTATATCCGCAGAGAAGTTAGCGGACATCTAAGTTCGGGAGGTAGTAGTTCGGCACAGGGTGTTGGTATTGTTGATTTCCGATCAGGATGTTAGGTTCACCTCTTGATTTTGGAGGAAGTTCCATGTGAAGTTAGGTACTCAATGCACTTTAGTGCAACATACCACCCTCAGACCGATGGCCAGAGCGAGCGAACGATTTAGACGCTCGCAGATATGCTCTAGGATTATGTGTTGGATTTTGGAGGGAGTTGGGATACTTACCTTCCATTAGTTGATTTCTCCTACAACAACAGTTATCATGCCAGTATTGACTGACCACCATTTGATATGTTGTATGGAAGGAAGTGTAGGACTCCGGTTTGCTAGGGGGAGAGGTTGGGCATCGAGTCATGGGTAGTACAGAGGTTGTACTCAAGACTACATAGTTGATCCATAGATTACGGGTCGTGCAGAGTCGGTATAAGAGTTATGCAGATCGACAGCGTTCAGATCTCGAGTTTCAGGTGGGAGACTTGGTGCTTCTGAAGGTGTCACCTTGGAAAGGTGTCATCCGATTCAGGAAGTGAGGCAAGTTGAGCCCCAGATTCATTGGGCCTTTCAGGATCTCATCCCGGGTGGGCAAGGTCGCATATCGGTTGGATTTGCCAGATGAGATCAACCAGATTCATAACACCTTCCATGTGTTTTAGCTTCGGAAGTTTGTGGCCGATGAGTTTGCAGTTATTCCTCTGGATGAGATATAGTTTGATGATCATCTAATTATGTGGAGAGACCGATGAAGATTTTAGATCGAAATACGAAGGATCTATTCAACAAGGAAGTGTCATTGGTCAAGGTCCAATGGCAACATCAGAAAGATTCTAAATGGACGTGGGAGCCGGAGGCGGAGATGCGAGAGATGTTAGGTCATAAATCGTGGTTTATACTTTGCTTTTCATAAGATACTAGATTTCTCGGTCTAGGACTGAAAACACCATGTTTTGGTGTTGTTTGGGCCGAAATCACATGTGATTTCGGTTAGGTTTAATATTCTTTTGTTTGGGTTTTGGGTTGGGCCTTTGCTATTAGGTCTAAGTATAAATAGTGTCATTTGAGCCTTGTAATCAAAGGGGGACGTTTTGAGGGTTGCTATATGCTTAGAACGTGATTTGGAGAGAAAATAAAAGAGAACCAAGTGTAATCAAGAATCTTATGTACCTGACTATTCAATAATAGTGTGCATTGAAGATTAATCGTTGTGTTCTTATTCTATATCTCCTCTTCTCTAATTCACTTGATTGGGATTCCGCACCTTCAAGTGAATCTGATTGATACATCGTAGTATTTTGGGGTTTACAATTGGTATTAAAGCTTGGATCGATATCAATCGGGTCATTGCAAACAGTTTTTATTGGAGTTTCTTGGTGTTTTTGATTTATATTTTACGAATTTATGGTTGTTTGTTCTTCGTGTTCTTTATATTTTTTGAGTTTTTATCGAATTTGGTCTTAAAATTAAAAAAGTTTGTGTCTTTGGCAAGTTTTGAGTGATATTTGGTCAAAATCTACGAAATCTCGGAAGCCAGCCTTGTATTCGGTCATATCCTCGGAAATCTCAGCGACAGATTCGCTCTCGGATTAGGTCAGCAACAGTTTTCGGCGGCAGCAAGGGTTCTCAATGCGAGGGTTTTCGGAGCGAGGTTCTCGGCTTCGGAAGTTCTCGGTCTCGCTGTTTTCGGCTTCGCAGGTTCTCGATCGGACTTCTCAGCCTTGCAATTTCGGTCAGCAGTTCTCGGTCTGAGATTTTGCCCTCGCAACTTCGGCTGTAATTTCGGATTTTCAAGATTTTGGCTTGTTTTTGGTCCAAAAACCACGTTTTCGAATCTAAGGCCTCATATTTGGTCAAAAGGCCACATATTCGGTCAAATAACTTCGTTTTTGGTCTAGAAATTTTCGTTTTCGGTTTATAAATTTTTGTTTTCGATCAAGGTTATTTTTTTGGACAAAAAGTTTGATTTTCATGTTTGACTTTCAAATTTGACTTTTGACTTTCAATTTTGACTTGTAAGTTTGACTTTCAAGTTTGACTTTCGAGGTTTCAAGTCAAATGACATTTTTCTTGGCTTCATAATCAGATCTATTTTTGGTAAATTATTCTTTTTGGTGAATAATGAGTACTTCAATCACCAAGGTTAATGAAGCTTCATGCTCTCAGTCCTGTGTAGATAAAGTTAATAAATATCGTGAGCGTAATGAGTTATTAGTTAGAGAGGTTTTTGACCTTAAAAATGACATTTATGAAATTAGAAAAGTCAACAAACCTCTTAAAGAAAAACTAGATGCTCAAAACAAAGATTTAATTAGAATGAGGGAAGAATATAGCACCAAATGTGTCCATCACCGTTATGCCAAAGAGGAAATTGTCAAATTAACTGCTAAACTTGATGCATTAAAGGCTAAATTTAAGGATGTTGACTTTACTTTTAAGAAATTTGATGTGTCAAGTGAGAAAGTCGAGTCTATGATAGAGAAACAATTAAAGTGGAAAGACAACCAGAGTAAGGGTTTAGGGTATCATAATGTTCCACCTCCCTTCAATGATAACTATACCCTACCCCTTGATACCAATGAGGTAAAGACACATACTCAGTATGGCTAGCCCCCTGTACCAGCTTCATTTAAGACTGAACAATCCGGCCCAACTAAGAGTATTAAGGTGAGCGATACTAATGCTTCTACTTCGTGTGCAGGTAAAGTAGTGGAAGATGAGAACAAGGAGAACAAAAATAATTCTAGTTCTGTTAATTATGTTGATTGTCTAACCAATGTCTCTTTGAACTCTGAATATGTTGCTTCTAATTATGTTACTTCTAATAAACCTGTTGTTGGTAAATACAGGCCACCAAAACAAGCGAAATAGACTACTTGCTACTAGCGACAAGCAGAAACAACTTCTACGTGAAGAAACAAACATGTTTTCACTATGGAACACCTGGACACATTGCCAGAAATTGTCCGAATCGTGCAGATGTTCCCTACTATGCACAAGGTAGGCAGAATGTATCAAGAGGAAGATCTTTCAAAAGAAATTCCTCGAGGTCACGTTCCAGTGATTATGATTGAATGCTAATAAGGACAAGAATCAAACCTCCAAGAACAAAAAGGGAATGTCGGACAAGAAGCCTAATTCAAGAGATGGTTCAGCCAAACCAAAATCAGTGAGGTCGAATTCATCTCAAAGACCATCCACTAGCTCACACTTGAAACATAAAACAAAATCAAAGAGTACTAATGTTTCAAGATCAAGCGGTGAATCTCCCATCTGTTTAAACAATAAAAGGCTCAAACCTAATTACAAATGGGTGCCCAAAAGTCCTACAGCCCAATCACCTCACAGTCCTGTAATTTCTTCATGTTCTTTGTCTGATAAACAGGATATCTCATGGGAGAGAGTACCTTGTGTAGATGATAGAGGTCGACCTAGTTTCAAAATGGAATGCGTTCCAAAAGGCAACTGATCCCGCACTTTGTGCTGGAGCAGCTATGGAGGAATATCATCAGACTTCGGTTTGTTAATAGTGGTTGTTCCAGGCACATGACAGGAGACATATTTCAACTACACGACATTCAAAACTTTATTTGAGGGTATGTGTCCTTTGCGGGACAAGAAGAAAAAGAGGATCACAAATGGGGATTGTACTTAACAGGGGTGAAGAATTTTTGAATCTGATCCAGAATTGAAACACAGTTAAGGTTGAACATGTTGCTGCCTATGCGTGTTGTTCTCAGATCATCTGGATGCAACTTCAATTGCTGAATTACGGTTTGAGTTTTCTTCTTGATACTTCTAAATTTTTCTTAAAATGATTCGTTTTGAAGACAATTTTTAAATTTGCGCATCTGATTTATTTTATTTTCTTTCTTCCCCATGCACAAATTAAGGGGGGAAATCAAATATATATATATATATATATATATATATATATATATATATATATATATATATATATATATATATATATATATACACTAGTCATTACCCGCGCAAAACGGCGGGTGGCGAATAATTTTTCTGGCGGATAGATTCTTTTTTGTGGACAATTATTAGTTTCTTTAGACAAATAATAGCTTTCTTTTGGGGAATAATTGATTTGTGGAAGCGGTCTCATGTCAAAATGGTAGAGTAATGAACCGATAAGGAATGAGAAAAGCAGCAAGCGACGAATTGTTTCTTTCAAAAATTAGTTTCTGTACGCGATTACTTATTTTGCGCAAATAGTTTAACACATCTAAATAGAGTTTTTTATTGCGTATTATTTTTGTTGATGAATAGTTATTTTTTGGTGCAATGCAACGGGCAGTAGGCAAGGACAATGAATAGTTATTTTTCGGCGAATAATTTTCTTTCGGTAAGTAGTTTCTTATAGGGTTTAGGTTTAAAATTTAATAGTTTCTTATAGAGTTTAGGTTTAAAATTTAATGATTAGGGTTTAAGGTATGCATTAGTATTTTCTAAATGTGAAGTTTTATTACTATTTATAAGTACAAATTGTAGTCGAAGTCTAAAATTGTTTTTTATTAATTTTTGTAATGCAAAATGTCATTTTGGTTGGAGTTTCATCTTTTTATATTCAGAAAAAATTTAAGCATCAACGAGAAATAGTATCTATATTGCAAATCACATACTTCATTTTTACGCCACATGGGAGGATCGTGGTGTCTGTGTGTGTGTTGGGTGGGGGGGGGGGGGGGGGGGGGGGGGGTAAATAGTTGTTTTTTTGTCACGTGGTGAATAATTTCTTTATAAAACATGATACATTACAAAACAAAAACACGTAATGTATTAGAAAATAATTTTGTTTGAGGTTTTGGATCTTAGGGTTTAGGTTTAAGTTTTACGGATTTGTATAAGGTTTATTATTTATGGTTAAGGGTTTAAGGTTTAGGTTTAGGTGTTCAATGCGGAGAAGATGGTGTGATTGACATTGAGCGTTGAATAAAAGTACATTCCTAATTTGGGTTTTAAATTTTGATATTTGGGATTTAGTGCTTAAGGTTTAGACTTTAGTATTTACTATTTTATTTTAATACATGAATTAGTCTCAAGGCCATTTTAATTATTCATGTAATTAAAGATCCCAGTTTTGGTGTTAGTAAACTCGATCAATTGTATTTCTCACGGTATAATAATAATTATATATTTGTTTTCATGGGTTTAATCGGTTTATGATACAATTCAATATTTTTAAATATGCTAAAAATGAAAGAATTTATTATTAACAAATGAACCAAAGAGGTGACAAATTTTTTTTCTAAAAAAAGTTAAGTAATTTCAATCTCCATTTTTAAAAGTCTATTTGATGAAATAATCAGGTTTAATAAAGAGATAATTAAAGGTTTCATGGTTTTATGTGAATTTAGTATTATTTAGTTTGATATTGCTCTATATATTTATTGTCGTAATAATGTCAATATTATTTAATACGCCTTTCTCAAATATTATGTATGGTTTTAAAAATTTTTGTATGAACATAGTAAAATTTAAACCATCACAATATACATGGTGATATTTCACGAGGCAGGGCATTCCATTAGGCATGAAGTCTTTTGAAATTGGTGTAAAACAACTACAAATTAAATAAAACAAATAGAACGACTTATTGCTTGATACAAGAATTACCAGTTAAGTAAAACAAATAGCACATTTTATTTGGATTATGTTATTTTGTTAATCTCTAACAATATAGTTTTCACACAAATCCCACAATGGAGTATTTGATATTACTTTTTTGTTTCTTTTCTCAACACATTTCTCTTGATGTAAATGAATACATTCAATACGTATTTCACTTGCAGCCAAATGCAAAGGTGTTGCCGCTTTAACATTTATACTTCACAAATTTAAAATATCCCCTGCAACCCCCATGAAAGAAACAATGCATATCGATCTATACATCTTCATCGATGCTCGAAAGTGATTCCCTGCAATGTATAAAGAAACAAATGTGACAAATGCACATCAACTGATGAACATAATGAGTGTATTGCAGTGTAAAAAAATATAAGTATTTTTCTATTGTAGGTAAAAATTAAAGTAACTATTATTAAAAGTAAAGTTGCAACATTTTGTATGAAAATGTACCTAACTAAAACTTCAAGCTCATTTATTTTGAACCTCTTTTTGCAACATTTCAAATATTATAAGCAAAAAAGTTGAAACTTTGAGGGGTGAAAATCTAGAATTGGTTTCACATACCATTTGAATCCAGGTTCCAGAGGTCTGACATCACCAAATCAAAAGAGAAGCAATCAAAAAACATAAGTAAAAAAAAGGGGAACGATAGGTGGATTACGAAGATTATTATGTATTATTCAGAAAACATACAATGGGGGAAGGAGACCTACTTATAGTGTTCATCACTGAGAGAATGTTATGCAAACTGACCCTAAATCTTACAAAAAAAACGAAAAAAAAAAAACAAATTCAATTAAAAAAGAATTGTATTCAAGAACTTTTGGTTACTTCCATCTCTACCTAATTGAATCGGATATAAAAATTAGGAATATTGAAAGTGGAAAAGAAGAAAGCAATGGAAGACCAACAAAATAAGGTGTAAAACCTAACAATTTTGCTTTATAAGATTTGAATTCATCTCATTATTTTCATCAAAACTTTTCTTAAATGTACTCAACTAAACATGGACATAAAAGGTAAGGGCTAGAATGATAATGCAAGGCAAATAAAAAACAAAAAACATGAACATCTCAATGAGGAAATGGACTACAAGAATTTTTAAATCAGCCCGGTTTAGTTGCTTGTCACAATAAAAACATATTGATGAAACTAAGCAAACCTTATTATGTCCTTATGGAAAAAAGCAAACCTTGTTATGTCCTTTTAAGTTTTCTTGCATGTACACTCTCTTTAACATCCCGTAACCTGCAATGATCCTCATCAACAGGTAAAAACTTATCATTTATGTGTTTTAAAATTAAAATATATGATAAAATAATTATGGGAAAAGACCAATCTAACCTTCCTTCCTTGTGATAATCAAGGCTTTGGGTAGTCTTTCCTAATCTCCATTTCTACATTTCAGAAACTTCCAGGTTCCACATGGTACCTTTCATAATTTGATTGTGTATACCCTTTCAACTAAAAATAAGAAAGATGCACCTGTAAACCTAGAAAAAGCCATGAGCATCATACTAAAATAATACCTTCAACAAAAAACAAAAAAAAAAATAAGGGTTTTTATGTACAATGGATAAAGGAAATGGAAAGGGAAACACGAACATGATCTAATTCTCCTCTTAACCGAGTTTTAGTGCTTGCTTCCAGGGCTGCTTTTGTTGCGGAGAGTAGTGAAGGTGGTGGCTGCAAACCATTGTAAGTTGAGTGGTGGAGGTGGTAGTTGTGTATAAAAGAACATATGATTACAGGAGAGAATAGTGTTTAGAACATATAAATACCTGACGAAGGATTCCACATATTAATAGGAGGCACCATATCAGACCAAGTGGTTGTACAACGAAACCCCAATCCCCACCATTCCGCCTCTACCTTTGCAAAAGTTGGGACACTGGAAACTATCGGCGCCCTAAATCCCCCTATTAGCCAAACCAAATTTTTTGGTACCTTATTTTGCTTCCGGTAAAGAGATTCAAACTGAGTAGATACAAAGTGGATGTTCGACAATGGTGGTGGTGCGGTGGTTTTTAGATAGAGACAAAGATAAAGAGTGGAGGATGTTCGGAGACGGTGTTTGGTTGTAGTAGCTGGGATTCACGATTTTGTAACAGGTAACATTGGGGCAGGCGCAAGTTATTGGGAATGGTCGGTGCACCAACATTAGGGCTTATGGATGGTGGATGCGATTGTCGTACAAAACAGAGTTGCGGTGGGACGACGACATCTAGGGTTTTGAGAGGAAATGTGGGGTGGTGATGGGAACAATGAGCGGCGTTAGGTGTATGATGGTGGTGAATGAGGCGGAAATGGTTGTGGTGGGGAAGGTCACGGATGAGGGAAGAGAGAAACATAAGTATTTATGGTTTCTTCTAGATTTGAATAAGTCTAGATTTTTATATTTGAGTGACTTATTTTAGCTAAAATACAGGAAATTTGAATAAGTCTTAAACAATTTGAGGAATATATTAAGAAAGATAAGATTTCACGGGTTCAATAGATTAATAAGATTATGAGATTTATTATACATTGCATGTATCTATTTCATTACTATTTGGACAATTTAAATTATAGTATAATAATATTAGTATTTTATTGTACTTTAAGCTTAAACATTTGGACGTCTTAAATCTATTTTTAAAAATAGTAAGGTTTTTATAATATATATATATATATATATATATATATATATATATATATATATATATATATATATATATATATATATATATATATATATATATATGTATGTATATCAATCAAAATTACAAAATATGTTTTCGTTCGTAAGTATTCTTGGGAAGTGATATGAGATTTAGTGATACAGGGCAAGTTAAATTGTCTGACAACTTTGATCCCAAAAAGTTTTAATTGTAGTTATTATTTTTCTTTTTGTTAAATTTATTCATATTTTTGCTCTGTGCACAAATTTAGGGGGAGAATTAAAAAATCAAACAAAAATCAGAAAATTTAAAAAATCCAAATTTTTTTTTTTACTTTTGAGTGTATTTTTAATTTTAATTTTATTTCTTAGTTACTTTGATTGTGTGCTAAATTTATTTTTACTTTTGTTTTTATCTCAAAATTTCTTTTCTCTTGAAATGTGAATTCTTAAGAAGAAGAGACTCAAGGAGATTGTATCGGATTTTTATGAGCAAGGAGAAGAAACTTGGAAAGGAATTGATGGAGGATTCCAATAGGAATGATAGACTCTTCTATATTGAGACATATACCAGTTGTAATAGGAGTCTTCGCATCAAATGTTAATGATCAAAAGTCATTTTCATCATGACTAATGTTAAACACCCAACCATTCTTCACCCATATCTAAACTTTCTCCATTAAACCATTTGCACCTACCGGTACCCCTTGAGGTTCGAGTATAAAATTTTGGCTGACGGTTCCCGAAAATTTTTTGTTTATGATCTTGGTTGTCATTATCAACATGACTTTAAGTGAAACCCAAAATCCGAAATCCATCTATTTCTGAATTGACGGTGAACATTTTAATGTTGTAGATATTTTCACCCATGAAATTGACGGGTAATGGTTCATACCTGGTGTGACACTGTACAAATTGTCAATTAGATAGTTTCTTTAATAATTTAAAGTTTGAAACTATACATATTGTCAAAGTTGGTCTTGTCAGTTATCTTTGCCTAAGAACTGTCATGGCACCAGGGCGATTTACTCCACCGGGAAATAGATATCGATGAACGTCTCGCCAAGGGCCAAGTTAACTTGTTAACTTGAAAAACTGTATTGAGATCTTAGATCTAGGATATACAGTGGCTAACATCAAAATGGCCATGAGTAGTTCTTCGATACTCAACAAATCGCAGTGCGTTCCTCCGTGTTCACACAAATACTGCAAGTAGTCTTCTTCTGAGCCAAGGCTGGGTCCTGAAACAACTGTGGTGAGAATGGTCTTTTTGATTCTGTGATCCACAAGGACTTTTTAGTCATGATTACTTTTCAAGGTGCGATTGTGATTGTTAAAGAATACTCATTCGAAGGAACTGGAAGTGAAGATTATTTTTGAGCATTCAAACTTTCAACCCCAGAAGCAAGGTGAAGCTGTACTAGATGCTATGTGACAGATTGCATTGAAAATTCCTCAATCAATTTGCTGCTATTTATGAACTTGCTAAAGTGATCCAGAAGAATTGGTCTCTCTGTTATTTTCTTTGAAGTATTTCAAAGCTGAAAGTGCTGATTTTCAAGAATCTTTACAAAAAGCCCCTACACCAATGTGCGTTCAAGTTCAAATCTTTGAAGGAAGTCCAACTGTTCAATATAAAGTCATTCATGTAGAAACTCATATGTTCATATTGAAGTTGTGAAGAAATGGAAGACAAAACCTTAAGTCAAGAACGAAGAGAAGATTTAAAAGAAAAGAAAACTACAAACCTAGAGGGAGATTGTTAGGTCATACATTGTGTTTTATACTTTGCTTTTCATAAGATACTAGAGGTCTCGGTCTAGGACCGAAAACACCATGTTTTGGTGTTGTTTGGACCGAAATCACATGTGATTTCGGTTAGGCTTAATATTGTTTTGTTTGGGTTTTGGGTTGGGCCTTTGCTATTAGGTCTAAGTATAAATAGTGTCATTTGAGCCTTGTATTGAAAGGGGGACGTTTTAAGGGTTGCCATATGCTTAGAACGTGATTTGGAGAGAGAAAAAAAAGAGAACCAAGTGTAATCAAGAATCTTATGTACCTGACTATTCAATAATAGTGTGCATTGAAGACTAATCGTTGTGTTCTTATTCTATATTTCCTCTTGTCTAATTCACTTGATTGGGATTCCGCACCATCAAGTGAATCCGATTGATACATCGTAGCATTTTGGGTTTTACAAGCGGACTACCCGGATTTATTCGCAGCAACAGACTTCGATAGCTAAGTCTAGTTCAAGTGGGGGAAGTAGTAACACCTAGAATTCGGGTATTCGTTTTAACCCTTGAGTTATGTTTAATTTGCAAGTATAGTTCCCAGTGGCAAATTCGTAAACCCAAAGTGTAACATCCCCCTCTGGCACGTATCACAATATTGTCCGCTTTTGGCCACTCGGCACGAGGACTTCCCAGGGGGTCACCCATCCTGGTACTACTCTCGCCCGAGCACGCTTAACTGCAGAGTTCTTATGGGATCTGCTGCCCTCACGACTTTAAAACGCGTTGTGTTAGGAAAGGTATCCACACCCCTTATAAGGAATGCTTAGTTCTCCTTCCCAGCCGATGTGTTAGGGGTGAAAGTGGTTTAGATCTGATCCCACATCGGCTGGGATTGGTCCCAAACTTGGTCTTTTTTAGTAAAAGGTACTCCAAGGCATTTGATTTGTCCTTTTAGAGGTTATAAGGGCTATTAAGTCATAAAATTGGGTTCTTGGTCACTAGTTTCCCTTTATGCAAGTGCTAGACGGTCTTAATGGGTTAAGAGACAAGGGTTTTTGGTGTTGAGGACTTAATAGCCATATTAGACCATAAAGTTGGAAACTTTATGGTTTAGAACATCTTTTGTGACCTAGATCTGAAGTTTGGACGTAGGTGCTTAATGGATTAAGCACTTATTTAGGAGGTTGTCAAGAAGCCTAGTAAACAGGGCGTACTGAAGGCTACGCTGAGCGTACGATGTCAGTGTCCCGATCCTCAGTCAACTGCAAGGTACACCCCAAGTACTAATTGAGTCTACTCAGTTGACTCAATTGACTTTGACCTGGATTTTGATTAGGGGTATTTTAGGTATTTGAATAGTAGTCTGATTTTTTGTTACTGTTGTTCATAAAGGTGACTGGTAGTGTGGGTTTCGGAGAAGCGTGTCAATTCAGCTTTTTGCCTATGTATGAGGTGAGTCTTCTTACCACCTTAAGTGGGCTGAAGGAACCAAGGCCGACCCACTGTATTATATGAATAGAACTGTATGTTATCCTACGATTTTGTTTATGTGCTTGTATGATTTTTGTATCGAGCTATATCGGCTCGGAGTCATTATGGACTCAGGGTAGATACAGACGTGGGGGTTGATTCGGACCGGACATAGCTATATGATGTTATTTTGGGTTTATACGTACTTGGGGGTTGATACGGACCTGACACATGCACATATTGTTATATGATATGTATGTTGTATGTGGTAATTTGGGAAGCTCACTAAGTTTTATGCTTACAATTTATGTTTATGGTTATAGGCACTTCCAGCTCAAAAGGGAAGGGCCTGGCGTGATGGCACAACATCCTCCCCACATGATTTCCGCACTTGATGTATTTGTACTATGATGTTTTGGAATATTGTAATGAATGATGGATTTTGATACAACCAACGAATGAAAACTAATGATTTTTAAATGAAAATAAATTTAGTACTGTTTTTGGGACGTTACATGATTAATCTCTTAACCCCGGTCTACCGACTAGCTAACGTCGAACGTTTTTTACAACATTGGTTAATGTATATTTTTAGTTTTTTATAATAAAATTTTGTATATAAAACATAGTAGTTGTACATATTACATTTTATAATTTATGTCATATTTTTATGTTATGAATCACATATTTTGGATCTTATTCTCATGGATCATCGTAATTATGGATCATGCTAACTAGGTTGAAAAAAATGTACATACATAACATAATTGTCCATTTTAATTCAGTAGTCATGATCTAATAGTTTATTGAATCCTATTATTATTTTTGGATCACAAAACTCTATGGATCAACCATTTTGATCATGAGTTTGTGAGTGATCCAAAATATTATTTGTTAAAATATGATTCATAACTTAAAAAGATGACATGAGTCATTATTGTTTGATCCAAAACATACTTTAAGGATCATTGTCCTTTCAATTATTTAAAACAATGACATTATAGTCATATATATATATATATATATATATATATATATATATATATATATATATATATAGAGAGAGAGAGAGAGAGAGAGAGAGAGAGCTAGGTTCAAATGTAGATTGACATCTATTGTGTGGACGTGTGGATAATGTTATTTTGTGAGAATTACAAAGAAAATATGTTGTTTGATAATAAGAATACACTCAATCTTATATAATTATTTTAATTATTAAGACTTTCCACTAATTAAATCGTCGATAAGGTTATTATACACTTTTTTTTTAATTATTTTCATTCTGTCAGAATGTTATCAGGATGTTTATTGAGTCGTATTCTGTAAGAATTAAAATAAATAAAAAACAATGAATGAGAACAAAAATGAAGTAAAATTAGTGAGAATCTATTAAAATAAAAATAGTTATGTGAGATTGAACGTATTCGTATTACTAAACAACATATGCTCTTAGTAATTTTCATAAAATAACATTATCCACGTTATAACCTAGCCCTATATATATATATATATATATATATATATATATATATATATATATATATATATATATATATATATATATATATATATATATATAACATTGAACTTTTGAAGACTCATCCAATCATAGAACTTGACCTTACAAAATCCACCACTATGTTATGATTTAAAATATCCTTCTTTATTCCAACAACATTATTTATGCATTATAATAACCAAAATCTACATAACTATAACATTAATACTTTCCAATGTTATGATGCAAATGATTTACTATGATCCAAACATTTAAAAACTATATAGTGTACTTTTCTTTAGTTATGTATTGTAAAACCTATAAGAATTTCACACCACATTATTCATTCTTCACACATCGTTTATATGAACCATGACTTGTTATGATCTAAAAATTATTATGATAAAAATACGTTATAATCCAAAAACTTTTATGATCCAAATGCAAATAATTAAATTGATTTTTGTGATCCAAAATTATGTGATACAAATACATTATAATTAAAAGCACCACAAATGCTCCAATTTTATATCTAAAAACATGTTATGATCCTAAACTCTATAATAATCCAATATGAACAGTTTATTATCTAAATAGTTTTGTGATCCAATATTTCATGATCCAATGCTACAAATAAGGTGATAAAGAAATAAATCATTTTATCTGATCTCTAAGAGTATAATAAATTAATGATATTATGAAAAACTATTATGATTTAAATATATTAAGATCAAAAACTTGTTATGATTTGTAATTCGAAAATGCTTATATTCCAACAATTTTATGATTCATACATGTGATAAACCATAAAATGTCAAAATATGGAGTTGATACCAGCAATATTGATTCAAAAATGTTATAAACCATAAAAGTGTTCCAATTTACAGAGTCAAACCAACCAAAGATAGAATTTAATTCAAACAATATAAACCTCATGAGCAATAATACACCCTGAATTATGATCTATGACATGAAATACTAAAATAACCGACTAGATCATCTGAAGGAGGCTACTACATACAAAATTTTATACACATTTGGAGTCCAATATATTTTTCAATTTGTTTTATGCTCAATTGGATCAAGTGTATAAGAAGATGAATATCCAATATTTGTTGACGGTGATCCGATCTTTCCTGATGATGATCTAATATTTCAAGGATGAAGAACTAATATTTCTTAATGAAGATCAATATTTCAATGTTTAAAAATCATGTTATCAGAAGTCGTTAATAAGAAAAATTATCTTTTATATAGATTTTTTATTATGTTTTTTTTTGTTTCCACTCATATCATTATAAATAGCCAATGCAGATTTGATATCTTCTAAATCTTGATCCATCATTGACGCTTTTGTTTTCAAGACGAAGAATATAACAAAAGAGTTAGTATCACTACATAAAGTGTTTTAAATTGTATCATCATGTATAACAAAGATTATGGTATAACATTTTTTCCACGTTAAGTTTTAAGTAATTCTTCCATGTAATATTTAACTTTCTAAAATTAGAGTTTGATGAAGGTTATCACTATTATAGAATAACTTAACTATGAAGCATGTTTCTTAATTCTAAAAAATGTAAGATCTTATGTAATACCGAACATAGCACATGTAGGAAGCCACTACAGACAGACAAATACATTAATAACCTTTTGAACATAAAAGAATCAACTATAGAACAAGTTGAACCATCAGACCATCCATAAGATCACCACCAACACATATGCACACCACTAAAAGAAAATCCATACCAAAGGCACCGACTAAACAAAAAATTAAACTAGGAAAGATGAACACAACTACAAAAATTGTTAATTCTCATAGACATTACATCAAACACTTGTAAGACATCATTTTTCATTAGTTGATAACTATTTTGTCAATTAGATTACGCATTGAATCTGCTTATAGGCACATGTAATCCATACAAAAGTAACATCACTAGCAAAAGAAAAAACAAATGAAAAAATTCATTTTTAGTTCGTGATTTGAAATACTAGTTCTTACAATCAATTGTTTCGAGAATTTTTGGATTTTCAATGTAAATATCGATATTAAAAAATTATATAGATTTACAACGTTTTCAGTTTTACTCAACATCATCACCAAAAAATCATAAGAAAAAAAAACATTTTGGTTTGTGATTTGAAAAATAAGTTCATATATTAACAATTCAACATCGTTGATGAAAGAATCTTTAATCGATGAACGATACTAACCTGATTGAATGAGAAATCTCTGATTTATGAAGAAATTACATTGTTCAGTCGAAATAAATTGTTTCATGTATGATTGACTATCTACTAAAGGTGTATGCAGCACAGAAGAATTTCATATGAATTCTCGTTCAGCTCAACCCAGGGACGTATCTATTTTGGCCCAACTCATTAAAAATATTATTTTCACCTAAATTCCTTTTATGAGCTCGATTGGACAAGAATTGTCCTTACGGTCCTTACTAACATTTGAGTCATCACCAAATCCGGATCATATATATATATATATATATATATATATATATATATATATATATATATATATATATATATATATATATATATATATATATATATACTAGTGTTGTAAAAATCCCAAGTAGGAACCGATTAATCTCTTATTACTCCCTAGGCGCTACCTGACCGACTAGAAGGCGTCTAACGATTAATCTCTGCCTACAAAATGAGCGAAGCAACAACAATCAATGAAATTTTAACACTTTAAAGAAATTTTATTTCAATAGAAACTATTTAAGGAATGATCGGTATTGTATTAATCATATTAACCTATTTTGTTATAATATTACTAGTATTTGCGAACTTTTTATGATATTAGTAATATATTTTTTTTAATTCAACGAATTAGCAATTTAGAGTCCCCTCTTAATCCCCTAATTTATCCTCACCTAGCCCATTAATCCCTTAACCCAGTCCACCAACTGGCTAACGTCGAATATTTTTTACAACCTTGATCTATATATATATATATATATATATATATATATATATATATATATATATATATATATATATATATATATATATATGCCTAGGTTATAATGTGGATGACATCTATCGTGTGATCGTAAAAACAATTCTAGACTAATTGATGAAAAACATGAATGATTATGATCCGATGGTTAATGATATTACAATGAAATAACATGTATAATATAATCACACAAATTTCATTATTAGAGCATTTTAGTCAATTAAACTATATTTAAAAAAAATTATGGATTTAAAGGGATAAATCATTATATATATATATATATATATATATATATATATATATATATATATGTGTGTGTGTGTGTGTGTGTGTGTGTGTGTTAACTATGTTATAAAGCATACTGAACTTTTCTTGAAATTTAAGAGATACATGCTTGATAATATAATATACAAATCTTTTATGCACAAACCACCCATCTTTTTATGAAAAAAAAACTAATTATGGTAAAGAATAATCAACAAATATATATATATATATATATATATATATATATATATATATATATATATATATATATATATATATTTGCTTAATTTCAAATTCAATCTTCAATTTTTCATAATATCTTTTAATACAACTTAGTTATCATCGTACAACGAATGAGAAGACAAACGAGCGAAAAATTGCGCCACTAAGCCTTTTTGTATGGTAAAGTCAATTCTTTTGAAGACTACATCCATAGATCTAGGGATATAACATTGTTCTGCATGATCCATCGTACTCTACTAAGAAGCTCCACCGCATCTGGCGCAAGAAAACCAAACGTATCAAATGCAAATGGTATGAACACGTGTTGATTTTCCATGCACGGATTTTCAAGTTTGGTGACCTTGAATGTAGCAGTTTTTAATTCAGCACGTCCCACCGTGAAACCCTCAGCCCTCAAGCCTACGAGAGGGGATACCCTCGTAAGGTCCACACATGCGTGTTTCCCTTCAACCCATCCAAAAATCAAAACGTCAGCCGGTCTAAGGGTTTACCTGTCTTCTATCATTCAGGAAATTCACAACAACCTCTTTCTTAGCGGAAACCACGAAACGCTTTAATATGTCGATCAAAACATCTTTAACCATATTGTGTCTGTTTTTGAACCCTGAGAGTTCTTTGCAATGAACTGCATGCTCTCTAAAAGAGTCCAAACATGTCTTGCAGCACACCGGACATATCTCGTCGGATGGGAATATTGGAATCATGAGTCGATATTTAAGGATGGTATGATACTCCACATGAGATATATGTTGGCCCAGGCCATCTATAGGGATATCTAGAAGAAAAATTTGAGCATGTGGTGCACGTAAACATTGGAAAAATTCTTTTTGTCGAGCCGTCATGTGGAAATGCACTTCCATATCTTGGACAATTTTACTAAAAAGGGCACTCGTCAGTATCTTCTAGGATTTAGGGGGCGGTGTCCTTAGTAGAAAAACTGCTAAGGTTAATGTCCGGAAGCTGTTTACGAAGAGAAGCTAAGGCGCACGCATAATCAAAATACATACCATAAATGTCGCTATCCCGTAAGATGTGGTCTTGCACTACCCAAGATTGGGCCCTTGAGGCAACAAAAGCATATGAGGTAGCCTCTACTGTCGAGTATAAACCCAAACCACTAAACCGAATGGGTAGGGAAGCAAGTCGCCACTGTATGTCACCAAAGAAAGGGCCACCACAAACCACAATATCCTCAATCTCCCTGTGCAACCCATTATCGAAGAGCAACGCCGCCTCCTCCATGTGAACGGGTTGGTACGTCCTCAGCCCAAAGAAAATTTTAGCAATACCCATACAAGACCGAAGTAGAAGGAGCTCACTTTGCATATCAAAGAACTGTGGAAGAAGGCGCATCAAATTCACAACATTTTTTGTTCTCTTTATGGCTAAACTGCTAATGAAACTAGCATCTCTACTAACAGCTCCAGCGAGAAGTTTCACCCCCAATGGCAGCCTCTCGATGCCAACCGGGAATAGCCCCTTACGTAGCTTCCTACCATCATACGAGGGCCAAAAGAGCTTCGTTTTCTTGATATTCAACTGAAGGCTCAATTTTGGGCCAATAACCTTAATGATGTCTAACGCTTTGGCTACCTCCTCAGAATATCCAATAAGTGTGTCATCATCAAGGTACCATGCATGGAGAAGAAGCTTGCAAATGTCTCTAATATTATGCAAGAGCGGTTGCAACACAAGGGCAATGAGAAGTGGTCCCAATGGGATTCCTTGCTGAACTCCAGTAGTAGACCAACTATACGTGTCTCCTAGATATAACCTTGCTGCTTGAACTGTTGGTGCATGTAAATGCTCCACAAATAATGAGTGATAATTAGGTTGTATTTTCCCTTTATTTTATATTGTTGGTGTAAATACTCTCCCTCCTATATAAAGGGATAGTTGGTCATGTATTTCTTTTAGCTAGCCACTTTTACTTTTCTTAGAAGAGTTATACTTCTCAAAATGTAATCTCTAAAGAGAGAGAAAGTTGGTGGGTTCTCCCACCCAGGGAGAGTTTCTCTCCCACCATGTTCTTCATGCAATATATTTTATCTCTCTTGTTCTTAGTCTTTTTCATGAACTCATATTATGTTCTTCGTGTTCATACTTATAAAAACACGATTAATCTCGAGATATCTTACTTCCGCATTCACCGTTCATTATAAAATGGGTTCCTACAATTGGTATCAGAGCCGTACCTTGAAGATCTCACGATTAGTTCAAGGGAACGACTCCCGTTCGGTGATTATCCTGTGATTTTTCCGTGTTTCTGCAAGAAAAAAATTTCGGGTTTCTTACCGGAATTTTTTTAATGAGTTCTTTCTTAGTTCTATTTTCTGGGTGATTCTTACTCAATAAAATAAATTGTTGCTGCTGCTGCTCGTTCTATTTATTGCTGGAAGAAGATGTTCTCAAATGTTATTATTTTGTTGTTGTTGAAGAAATGAAGAAAAAAATGGGAGAAGAAATTATTTTTGTGGTCTCTAAAATGTTGAAGATATTCTCCAGGAAGTTCTCTTATTCTTGGATGAGAAGACACAATTAATGGGCTTATATTCTTTGAAGTGGAGCTCTTTTTTTACCCAGCAACATGGAAATCTCCTTGAGGTATGAAGTTCTTTATTCCTCATTTTCTTGTTGTGAATCTTTAATGTGAAGAAATTTGGATGTAAATTGTGCTTGTGAAAAACATATTGTCCTTGTTACTCTTTTGGGTAAAGAATACTCCACTATTTACTCCCTCAAAAAGACAAAAACCATGTGACAATGTCCAATCCCATCACCTTTTGTCCCTAAAAACCCCCAGCATACTCTTCTTTTTGCCTTCCCAAGACTCACTTGTTGACTTAAATGCTTTATAAAATATTTCCCTTATTAAAATATGAATAAATGGCCTTTGCGATACCATTTTTCATGGAAAAATAGCATTTTTCTTCATCTGTTCAGCTCTTCTCAGCCCCCCGAACCGCAGCCAAAAACTGTCTACCAGAGTCCCCTTAGAAGCCTACTCGCAGCCACTTCATAGCCTTGATCCGAGGTCCTCTCAGGTCCTATCCGCAGCCTCGGTCAGCAGCTTAAGACTGCAGCCTTCCCTTATTGCCTTCGGACCGAAGTCCTTCAGCCCAACCGCAATCTCGGATCTCTGCTGGCTCGGACCGCAGTCTCAGACCGCAGCGGCCATCAGCAGCTCGGATCCGCAGGTACCCGCCTTCTTCCTTCAGACCGCAATCACTTACCTGCTTCCTCGCCACCGCAGTCTCCTTGACTCAGCTCCATCCGCAGCTATCTCGTCCGCATCCAACCATCTGATCCGCAATCGTCCCTTCTCCATCCGCAACCACTCCATCCGAAGTCACCCTCCATCAGCACCTCCTAGACCCGCATCCATCACCTTTTCACCCGCAATGCCCTCCTCAACTTCGGATTCCCTCCCTCCTCCTTCTAGCCTTCAGCCATTTCCCCCTTCCTTCCCTCTCTTCCTCCTCCTCCCCCTCCTTCTTCTTTCTCCTTCCTTCTTCCTCCTCCCCCACCTTTTTCCTCCCCTCCCCTCTTTTTTTTTTAAACCCTTTTTTTTCTAGACTTTATTTTTTTTAATTCAGATTTTTTTTCTACATGATTTTTTTAATTAATTTATTTTTTTCCAGCCAATTATTTTTTTAACACCAATTTTTTTTAGCCAATTATTTTTTTTAACACTAATTTTTTTATTTTAACCAATTTTTTTATTAAAACCATTTTTAACACCAATTTTTGCCACCACCTACCCATGGATTGTCACATTGGTTATTTATTTCATGCCGGTTATTATTATTGGAAGAATACTCCTACCGCAGTCGGATTTCATGTTATCTTTTTGTGATGCTTGCACCGCAACGACGATTGATTAACAAAATTGTTTCGCATTCTTCAGTTTATGGAATATTATGACTTCGTGCTCTTGATTTTTTGGTTGATGAATCATGTATCTTGAGCGTGTGGACTTTATTTTCTTTGAAGCCACTTCAAGTGTTCCGGCACCGCAGTTTGGATATTTGGATATATTTTTGGCACAATAGATTTTCTCACCACAGCTTCAGCAACTATGTCACCCGCCTTCTCATGACCACAAGAGTATTTATTTTACTCTTTGTCGTTTCTTATCGAGACCCTTCATACATCTAGGGAGAGCTTCTCTTAGCTCTTGGTATCCGAAACTCTACATCCGTTGATTTAATGATTTTTGATATCCGGTCATTGGTTATCAAAAATAGGGAGAGAATATCATCCGGATTTGGTTATTATGATTGTTTGAGTTTGGATTTTGAAGACTTCTGAAGACGATTATTTATTTAGTGATGCGATGTGGCACTTATTTTTGGTCTTCACGGATCAAATTTTTGGCACTACTCGATGTTTTCCGATTCAGATTATTTATTATTCGGACTCTACCACAGGATGATTTTGTGTTCGCATTTGGTTCAGATCTTATGGTTTCACGAGTTTGGATTTGTGATATGTTGAAGACAAAGATTATTTTGGCAATGTGACGTCGCATAAGTGTTCATCGGTCTGCATACGCGGTTCATGAGGTCCATGAACGCGGCAGGAGCATTGGTGAGCCCAAACGGCACCACCACGAACTCATAATGGCCATAGCGCGTCCGAAACGCTGTCTTCTGCATATCCTCCTCCCTGACCCTCATCTGATGATAACCCGAACGCAAATCAATCTTGGAGAACCAAGATGCTCCCTAAAGCTGGTCAAAGAGGTCATCAATCCTCGGAAGCGGGTAACGGTTCTTCACCGTTACCTTGTTTAGCTCCCGGTAATCTATACACATCCGGTGCGACCCGTCCTTCTTCTTCACAAACAGAATCGGGGCTCCCCAGGGCGAACTACTCAGGCAAATAAATCCCTTGTCTAGCAGCTCCTATAGCTGCGTAGACAATTCCTGCATCTCGGGAGGAGCCAACCGATACGGCGCCTTGGCTATCGGAGCCGCACCAGGAACAAGGTTAATCCTGAACTCCACCTGTCGCTCCGGAGGTATCCCAGGAAGCTCCTCTGGGAAAACATCTACAAAGTCTCGGACCACCGGAACCTCGCTCACTGTCACCTTACCCGCCTCCCGGGTATCCATCACATACGCGACATATCATGCGCATCCCTGCTGAAGGTAGCGCCTAGCCCTCGCTGCTGAACATACAGCGGGTCCATACTGAGGCCTCTCACCATGAATCACTAACTCTCCCCCGCTTGGGGTCCTGACCCGCACTAGCTGTTGCGCGAAATCTATCACCGCCCCATTAGGGCTCAGCCAATCCATGCCTATAATCACCTTGTTCCCACGCAACGGAATGGGAACCAAATCCACCAAATAGCGCTCCTCGAACAAACGCAGCACGCAATCTCGAAATACCATCGATGCTCACACCAATCGATCATCAACAATCTCCACCTCCAAAGGGCAATCTAACTCGCCTGATGACTCATGAAACTTCTTGCTAAGCGCAAGGGAAACGAATGATCGGGATGCACCCGAATCAAATAACACCTGAACTGGGAGGCCGTTCACATGGAATGATCCTAATGTATACATATACATACAGAGCACATATCAATAACATAACATCATAAAAATAAGATAGAGGGAAAGAATCATACACGTCACCACATCGGGTGCGGCGCGTGCCTCCTCGGTAGTCAGCTGAAATGCTCGGCTCCTCACCACTGGAGCCTCTGCCTTGCCTTATCGGCCATCCGTGATCCGCAGGGTCGCTGGAGCTGGCGCCTTCACCGGCGCTGAGACTGTCAACTGGGGGCAATTGGCCTTCTTGTGGCCCCTCTGGTTGCAGTGGAAACACAGCAACTCTGATGTCTGAATGACTGCTGCCGGAGCAGTGCAATCCCTGCTGATGTGCCCAGTCTTGCCGCACTTGTAGCAGCCTGATGATCTCATCCTGCACGCCCCCTCGTGTGGCCTGCCGCATTTCCTGCAGCGGCTCGGTCCTGACTGGCCTTTTGGCCTACCATCTGATCCCTTGGGCTTCTTCCCCGAAGCCCCTCCTGCCTGACCCTCCTCTAATTTCCGTTTCCGGATGTGCTCCAAATCTATCTCCCTCTCCCTTGCCCTGGTAATCATAGAGTCCAAGGTAGGGCAAGCCGAAAAGCTAACATGCTCCCGGATGTCAGCTCGTAGCATATCATGATAACGAGTCCTCCTCATGTCCTCGTCACCAGCATACTGGGGCACCAACAAAGCCCTCTCCCGAAACTTGGCGGTGATCTCCGCCACAGTCTCCGTCGTCTGCCTCATGTCTAGAAACTCCCTGGCCAGCTGCTGAAGCTCGACAGCCGGCGCAAACTCTGCCTGGAACCTGGTCACAAAGTCCGACCAGGTCATAGCCTCGATAGCTGAGGCTCGCAACGAGTCACCCACTGACTCCCACCAATCACGGGCTCGGTCCCGTAAACACCCTGCTGCATACCTCACCTTCGACCCCTCGGGGCAGAAGCTAGTCAACTGGGCAGAATCGATGTCTACAATCCATCGCCTGGCAGCAGTGGGGTCTTTCACCCAATGGAAATCCGGCGCACCACTGCCCCTGAAGTCCTTGAAGGACAGTGTGCGAGATCCTGACTGGCTAGATGCCATATCACTCCTGAATGCCCGAAGGCGATCCTCCATCAACTCCATGATCCCTTCCTTGATCGACCCAAAGAGAATGGGGGTCGACTCAAGGATGCCTCTGGTGATCTCTGACGCGATGAACTCGCGTAGTCCTTCATCAACCGGCTCGGAACCTGATCCCGAACCTGACCCCTCTCCTGAACCGCCATCTACCGGCCTCGATCGAAGTACGACCATTCTGCAATACATCACAACAATCATTAGTGATACTGATACTTCCTGAGGGATCACAACTACTTACAAGTTCCCTGGTCTTATCTTAGCCTTCCTTGGTTCGGGTATGGATCCTCTGCTTTTAGTAGTACGGGCCCATACTACCTTCCACATCTATCCGTACCTTCTTCAAGGAATGCCTCGACTCCACCAGATCCCTTTCACTACTGCTGATCACTGCTATACTCATCCTAGGCTTGCCCTAGGGAAATCTCTAATTCCACTCTAACCAGTCCTCAGCTGCTGCAGACCTCCTTGTAATGCTAATTAGCCATTACCCAAATATCATCACATGTGACGAGGCTCAGATAATCCTTCGAGTACCCGACTCGTCCCTACAACGGTTGGACTCAAACAAGAGCTGCACAGTAGGATCAAATCCGGCACTCTAAGATTATTCAAACCTGATCACATGTGACGTGACGCATTCGCCTAACGGCTAACACCCATTATTCAGAGTCCCACGTAGCACGAAGCAAGCAGCATTCAGATAAGGGTAACAATCTCAATTAACTCTATCTACTTTCAGGAACTGAGCTAGCATTTAGTGCTAAGCTCATACTACCAGGCATAACCTAATCAGGCTATCCTACTTACTGTCTACTCAATATCTAGCATGCAATTCTGATACAACTGAAACACATAAAGCAGGCACATAAGGCATCACTCCTAGATCCTTAGTCCTATTCTAGCATGCTGTTCTACAAAAGCTGATAAACATAACATAAACTTGTATGGGTACTTTGGGGAATACTTACTTGAGCTCGGTCGGTCGCGTACATCACACACTTCGTTCTTTCTCAAAACTCCTTTCTCAATTTTAGAAAACATTTTCTTTTAGAAAATCTTTTAATCCCTCGATTTGAGTTCAGACACTCCCGAAGATGTGTCCGAATCCCTCAAATCAGGGCTCTGATACCAACTTGTAACGACCCAATTTTCACGACCAAAAATTTTGTTTTAAAACATTACTTTAGAAAATATTAATAACTAAAAACATTGTTTGATCAAACCATAACACAAAGTGAACCATGTCTAAAAGCCAATTCATACACCCAATCAAAATATCAGAGTACAAATCCCAGTGAAGCTCGTAAATGCGGAAACCGGAGAGTGTGTGTGTGACATGCTACTACCGCGCCGGCTCCTTTCCCCTAGCTGAGGAGGTACCTGAAACCAAAACTGAAAACTGTAAGCACAAAGCTTAGTGAGTTCCCCCATCGTACCACATACCATACGAACACATAACATACATACTGTCAGGCTATTCTGGGGTGCCTGACTACCCGGTACGGCCGTTCTGGGGTGCCGTCCTACCCGTGTCAAGCCATTCTGGGGTGCTGACTACCCGTGTCAAGCCATTCTGGGGTGCTGACTACCCATCGGTCCTAACAACCGATCCTCGGGGACTAGTCCCCTCTTACTACCTTTATCTCATATAACATAACAAGCCAGCATGCAATCATATCATCACGTACTGTCAGACATATCTGGGGTGTCCGACCTACCCTTCGGTCCTAACAACCAAACTCTACAACTATCACATATACATATCATGCTAGCATACAACATATCAGGTAGTAGCAACCTAGATGATATCACAAAGACAATCATCTAACATACAACTCCTACTGGTGGGCCGACATTGTGGCCGTAGACCCACCGCTACTGGAAGGTAACTCACCTCGAAGTAGCTGCTGATCTGATTGGGAACTGACTGCCTACTGCTGCTGCTGCTGCTCCGGAAATCCTCCGGCTGCAATTCCCACAACATACTCAATCAAACACTGCTCACTGACCTTTGGGTAAAATGACCATTTTACCCCTGACCATGCCCTAAGTCAAAGTTAGAGTCAACTTTCAGTTGACCCGACTCGCCGAGTTGGCTTTCCAACTCGCCGAGTCACCACCCAAACGATTGTCCTGGATCCCGTTCCTACCCGTTGAGTTAGGCGACGACTCGACGAGTTCTCCTTCTAAACTGATATTCAAGTCCTTCATCCTACTCGTCGAGTTGTATGAACAACTCGTCGAGTTCATCTTCATCCGATGAACACTTATGCTGCGACTCGCCGAGTTGTATGAACAACTCGTCGAGTCTGTTCTTGATCTAAGGAGATTGCCTTGAACTCGCCGAGTCAGGGCATTGACTCGCCGAGTACCTCCATAGATGAGTTCAGCTTCTGACTCACTGAGTCACACCCCGTGACTCACTGCTCACTCGACACTACGAAAAGGGGACAAACTCGGAGACTTGCGAACAGACTCGCCGAGTCACATGAACGACTCGCCGAGTCGTTGCCATGCACCCACTAAATACACATATTTGCTCGATTCCAGTCCATGCCATTCACAGATCTGGACTTCTAGGACACGAATCACACGTAAAGTTTCCAACTTTACGTGTGGATATTCACCAAAATGGATTTTAGGGCTCAAAATGCCTCAAAAGGGTATATCTAGGGTGAACAAGCAACATGGGGCCATAAAGCTAACAAATCTGAGCTCCTGGAGCTCAATCTTGCCTAGATCCAGAGGCCAAACATCTTATTACGACATATAATGCACATACAAGCTTGGGGATTTGTCCAAGAAAAACCTAAATGAAGTACTAAGCATAGAATCAAGAGGAAAACGGGTTATACCTCACAGAAACTGCTGGAAGAACACAATTATGCCTGGATGGCTTCCCTTCTTCTGGATCTACTTCCTTCCTCCTTCAAAACCTTCAAAAGCACACAACAAAGCTTCAAATCTTCAAAGAACAAGCATAAACGAGGGTTGGGAGCTCTGGGGAGAGAATGGGGGCTGGCCTGGGGCGAATAAGTCGCTTAAATAGGGTGCAAACCCCTGAAACTTAGGGTTTCACCCAACAGCTGTGACTCGCCGAGTCGCCAACTTAAATATGTCCGGGGTCCCGCATCCACTCGGCGAGTCGGACCTATGACTCGCCGAGTCCAAGGCTAAAAGAAGGGAAATACTCAAATAAGATTTACGTACCAGGAACCAGGTGCTACAGTATATGTTAAATTTGTATATGGTTGGCCTATTCTCTTCTCTTAAGCGAATTTTATGGAAAACTTAAAGTGAAATTTTGATAAAGTGCATAAGAACCAAAACAATGAGTATTATCTATTATCTTCTCAAAAGTATTACTGTAGAGCTATTAAGGGTCGTTCATCCATCCAACTTTTTGATGGGTTGGTCGGTTCAAACTCCTCAAGAATATGGATCTATTTTTCTTGCTTTGATCTCTTTTTCTTCATAAAATATAATTATCTTTGGTTATTACATTTAACTTTATGTATTTTTTTGAAAGCTTTTTTTTTTCAGGTTGCTCAATATCAAGAATATGTGTCCCATGAAGTTTATTTTAGTTTATCATTTTTCTTAATAAGAAAAATTACTTTTCGTTATCACTGTAATTCCACATAATGTTTGTATAGCTTGGTTTGTTTCAGGTTCTCACAGTTCCTTTTTAGGTATATGATGAATGAAGAAAATGATAGATTTTGATTTTTTTTATTTTGGTATTTTTGGTCAATACTACAAGAGTTGTTTGTGATTTTACCACCGATCGAGAGGTAATAAACTATAGTATATTTCTGACCCTAATTTTTAATATTCTTTATTGGTTCTATTTACGGCTCTCATGTTATTAATTTTAAGAAATTTAACCATTTGTGCACGACAGTCTCCATGTCCAACTTAAGTTTAAAAATTTCACCACCTAATTTATAAAATTTGTATTCGATTAAATGCTAATTTGAAAATATCATATAAATTGTGCCCGGTGCAAGACTAAGTTGTTAAGCTACTAAATCCTATAGCATTTTCAAGTATGGTTGATTATCAACTTACATTGATCATCTTTGCCACATAACATAACATAAGTATTTTCTATATCCTATGTGGAAACCTAAAATAGATAAATATGTTTTTTTTTTTAATTTTGATTTGTGTTGTTTTTGTTGTTGAGAGTGTAAATACAATATAACAATCTACATATTTCACAATAAAATTCATAAGGCAGAAAATAAAGAATGTAAGGACAAGAAGTTGTGTCCCAATTTAAAATGATTTACACTTGTTGCAAATCAATTTCCAAACCATCTCGAGTGGCTTTTTTCTCTATAGAACAAATTCACTTATGACCGGTTTGTTAATTAATACACAACAAAACAAGATGCATTATGCTCGGTGTGTATTCAACTAATGATAATTGGAAAAAAATGCATTTTCTTTTGTTATTTCATTTTCTTTCTATCTCTCATCATTCCAAGGGATATGAGTTCGCTCCTCACCTTACTATTGAAAATAGTCCAAGATAATTTGTCACAGATTAAACTTTCAAAACATTCTCTGAAAAAGCTTCGATTTTGGATTTTTATTTTATAATTAATTTTCAATCATCTTTTTATGACTCAACGTGGAGAAGCGATTTATATTATTTGGGCTTGGACATGATGTTTGTCCAAAGATTGGTCATGAAAATTTTCTAACATATCAACCAGAACATTTGTAGTCATTAAAACAGTAAGGTGTTGTTTGTTTTTTCTGAGGCAAAATGTCTGCAGTCTGCGGACCACATTTGTAGACCTCTGCAGTAGAAGAGGTAGACCAAACGTCTGCAGTCTGAAAAAAGAAGATTGTTTGTTTTTTTAACATCTGCGAGCTACTAAAATAAACTGAAATCTAAATAAACTAACTTTTTTAAATTTCAAAGTGATTTTTTAATATTTTTATGACTTTGTTATAAATAATTAACGAATGTAGTTCAACTTTTATGTATTATTGTATAAAAAATAAACTAAAAATGATATAAATTAACGTATATACTTGATAAAAACCAACAATTTTGGTTGCAAAGTGATAACTAAACATTATAATTAGTGATCAAAGAATTTATACATAAATGGATGGAAATAAACTTCGATTTTTTCAATTAAATCCATTAAAAACGTACCATAAATATTTTCTCGAGAAGTTGACGATACTGTATTAAATAATGTTTTACAAAATTTGGCAAAAAAATATAAGAATATATTATGATTTTTTTTTCATATTTATATAAACAACTTCAACGACTATTATTGTAATAAATCTTTATTTATAAATTTGTCAAAAATATCATGTTTGTATTGTCGAACGTTTTTTTTTAAGTTTTGTAATTTTTTCTTTCAAATTGTTTATCATTAATAAAGTTGGAAAAAAATAATTTAAAAAAAAAACTTAAAAAAATAAAGATATATATGTTTTTTTAGGGTAGAAGATGTCTGAAGATGTTAGAAGACTCTGATCCACATCTGTGCCAAGAAGAGGGTGCGCAGACATTTTTAGGTCTGTAGTCTTCAAAAAAACAAACAATTTGCGAATGCTAATGTCTGTGTGTGATCTGTGCGGCGCAAACAAAGGAGGCCATGTAGATCTACAGACAAAAAACAAACACTACCTAATACTTGTTGTCGCGACTTTGCGTGGGTGCACACCTAGTATATACAAATAAGTTTCATGCGATAGATTGATTTCTGTTTGGTTCTAAACGCATGGTTTGGTTCGGTTTTATAGTCAGTGGGTATTATGCAAACCAAACCCAAACCAATTTTTTTCGGTTTTAAAAAATCTTAGCCCAAAACAGACGATCTAGATTTGCTTTTGGTTTTTCAGTTTTAGGGTTCAAACCTGTAATTCGATCTATGATAGACTCCCTTCTAAGGATGGAAATGGGGCGGGTTTGGGGCGGGGTTAACCATCCCTGTCCCCATCCCTGAGTGTCTAACCTTGTCCCATCCCCATCCCCGATGGATGTGGGTAATCAAATCCCCTCCCCTTTGTATTTTGGGCTTTTTCTCAGCCCATCCCCGACCCATCCCCAATCTATCAATATAATAAACTCAACTTAAAAAAACCAAGTTTAATAAATGATCAAAACCATATGTCATAATTAGATTCTGGTTACATCAATCATAATGTTTAACAAGCATCAAAACGAAAAGTGACGATTTGGTATACAGATCATTGAACAAAGTGACGATTGATGTACTCTTGGAATTGGGAACATAATTTTGTATATGGACTCTATCTCTGATGGTCTAATATGGATCAATTCATTTTAGTGGACTTAATTCAAATTTAATAAATAATCGATATATATATATATATATATATATATATATATATATATATATATATATATATATATATATATATATATATAGTCATCAAAGCGGGGGTGGGACGGGTTGGGGATTGTTATATCTGGCCCCGGCCCCATCCCCGTTTTTAGCATAATGGGAATCTTAAGTCCCGTATCCGCTATCCGTTTTGGCGGGGAATATCCAATTGAAACGGGTCAACCGGGTTCTAGTTTGCATCCCTACTCCCTCCTCTCTTTAGAGTTCTAGTTTTGGTGTTAACCTTTGTGTAACCTTAAAAAGGTTGTACATGTATCTTGTTTCCACTTTCCATTGATAAAAAGCTTTCCAATTGGTTGACCAAAAATTAGAAAGCTTTAAAAAAGTAAGAGAAAAGGTTACAAGCTATACATTCTCTAGACAAACTAGACGGTGGTCTAATCTTCATTTAAACATTTGCTGCAGATGTGCTAGCCGGAAACCAACTCCGGTAAACCAGAACCAGCTTCAAGATCAGCATCCCCTTCTCTGTATCCAACCGACCAAGTATCCATTTTCTTTAAGGAAGCTGCAAAATCATCAAACCCCACCACAAAACCACCTTTCTCACTCGGCGGAGCTAAAATCTCCGGCAAGGGTACCTCTCCCTCCAAGTACCTAATCACCTGCCTCATACTCGGCCTGAATGATGGCTCATCACTAGAACACATTAACCCAAGCTTCAACACCATCATAACCTCGACTTTATCGAACTCTCCTTTCAACCTTGAATCCACCACCTCAAGTAACCTCCCTTCTCGCCACTTATCCATCACCCAATCCACCAAAATGAGCTCCTCCGGTGAGGCTTTGAGTTCAATGGGTCTCCGGCCACATACAACCTCTAACAACAGAGCTCCAAAAGCAAACACATCGGAACTCGTGGTGGGCTTCCCGGTTCGAGTCAACTCAGGAGCCATGTAACCCAGTGTACCGACCACTTTGGTGGTGGTGGGGTGCGAACCATGGTCGTATAACTTAGCCAACCCGAAGTCGCCTAAACGGCCATTTAACTCCGAATCTAATAACACATTTCCGGCTTTAATGTCTCTGTGGAGCACAGTTTGTTCCCAACCCTCGTGAAGATACAGCAAACCGTTTGATACATCGTTTATGATTTTGAATCTTTGTTCCCAACTCAATATCGTTTTTGGGTTGTTGAAAATATAATTATCTAAACTGCCATTTGACATGAAATCATAAATCAGCAAAAACTCACCTTTTCTTCTACTCCAACCCAACAACTGAACAAGATTCCGGTGCCGGAGCCGGCCAATTGTTGAAATCTCCGACGCGAATTCCTTCTGCCCATGTTTTGATTCCTTCAGAATTCGCTTCAGTGCGATTTGGGTAGTCGAATTAGGCAAAACCCCTTTGTAAACCTTACCGGATCCACCATATCCGAGCATTTCTTTCTCGTGAAAACCCTTTGTAGAATCCTTCAAATCCTTGTAAGAATACTTTTGTGGGCCCACATCAAGCTCCCAATCTTCAACCATGTCTACGTGATTGAATTGTTTGAAAACATAAACAGCACCGCCGGTCGCGATGATGAAAAAAGCTAATATTACCGAAACAGAAAGCCCAATTATGAAACCTCTTTTATTCTTTTTAAATGGTGGAAGTGAAGGGAGGCAATGAAGATTTAACGATTTTGCTTTTCCGGTCATGTTGAAGCTCCATCCGAAGACATAATGGGAGCTAGCAAGAAGACCCGTTGAAGCAGAAAACCCAACGTACATAAAATCTTGAAAAACCGGCGACAAGTCCACCGGGAGAGATAAGATCGGCGTACTGGGTTTTTTTGAATATATGGAAAGAGTGATATTCAATTGGGGTATATCAGCATCATAATCGATCCAAGCTTGAATCTTTTTCCCACTATGTAAACAAATCTCCTGTTTTGTTGAATCCCCATCAACAAAAAACCCAGCTCTGGTCGAATTCACCGATCTCATACGATTAATGTTAACACCGACGTGATTATCATCGATATCAACGAATTCGTAATCTTGAACGGTGTCAAATTCTACCGCAAAGAGGTGATTAGATGAATTCCCATTGAGGCTGCAATTAAGGAGGCCGAGGTATTGACTGGGTTGAGCTCCGACGAGGTCTTTGGTCGGAGAGATTGTAAAAGCTAAGCCATGACCCCCGAGCTGTCTGTACTTGGGGACGACGGCGAAGACGAAAGAAGTGGAGAAAGAGAGAGACGTCCCCGTTGTCGGGCTCTTGAAACGAATCGGATCAGGGTAAAACCCCCGGCCAATCAAACGAGAGCGGACATCCGTAAGCCTGAGAATACCATCGTCGGTGATCTCTGCAACTCCGTTCATGGTTATGTTGGTGGAATCGCAGTTTTTGAAACCATTATAGAAGAACGACTGAGAGAAGGACGGTGGGATTGAGAAAGATAGATGAAGAAGAAGAAGAAGCGGTGAGAGCAACATTTGTGGATCATGTGAGCAAAGCAAAGAGAAGAGTGAGAGTGAGAGAATTTGAGAATTGAGAGGGATGATAAATTGATAACGAGATATGGTGTTTGAGTTCAATTGTTACACGTGTTTCATAACATAAACGAGCTCTTTTAAGTGGAAGAAAGTGAGTGGGTGTACTTATGAACTTGGTGGTTTTTTATTTGGCTTTTGCTTCACCTTCACCAGCTTATGCATGTTTTGAGACTTGAGTAAAGTTATCCTTAAAATAGTAATATCAAACAATTCCGATTTTACTATTTTGTTTATTGAAAAAACAATTTGGGTATTTGATATATCTTTTTATCTTTCAACGTGACAAAAGCATTCTAGATGAAGGTGTAGGCGGTTGATTGACATTTGCGGTCTGATCTTTCCAGAGAGCCTCTGAAACAGGTGGCATCGGTGACCTTCAACGCATTAACTTTCACGTGTCTTCTTGCCCAACTTATTTCCACGTTTTAGATATGATTGTATGAATCTTTTAACCGATCATCTATTCATCTTTCTGTATTCTGTAATATGACAAATATTAACATTTCATATGTGTGACTATCATGCATTCTCGCGTACCCACTCACATGGTCGCACCGGCCCCATGATAGAAAGTTCGGGTTACACTATCGCCGATGCATTGAACTTAGGGTATAATACACTAAGTTCTTATAGAATTCAATGAATTATCAAGTTATCTTTTCAAAAATCATAAAACTCTATCATTTTTTCACTACAATATATTAATGCGAATAAATAAGATTCAGTTTTGTATTTTCTTTTCAATTTTTAATTTACTCCTACATTACATGACTTTATAGATTCCCCTTAAGTGATGTGTGCAGTCCAAAGTTGATGCTGCATAATTCGTTTGGTTCCTCCTATCGACTTGGCTCATCCGAAATAAGTATTTTACAAATTTGAGAATCCCGATTAATTCCTAATTTTATTTTATTGTATTTTTTTTATTCTATACATAATAAAAATACAAACCATAAACGAGACTTCAATTACTCTGTTTAATCTAGAATCGAACCTGGAATCTATAGAATTGTATAATTGAAGATTCGTTTTTTATCATTCAATGAGCATCTTGTATTTCATAAAAATTGGGAGCAATATAATCCTTACGTAAAGGCCATCCTATCCAACTTTCAGGCATTAATATACGTTTCAAACGGGGATGATTATCATAAGAGATTCCCAACATATCATAGGATTCCCGTTCTTGAAAATCCACACTTTTCCAAACCCAAAAAACAGACGGAATTCTAGGATCCCTCCTCGGGGCAAATACTTTTATGCATACCTCTTCTGGTTGATCCGCGCCATACTCTATTCTAGTAAGATGATACACACTAGCTAATAGTCCGCCTGGTGCTACATCATAGGCACATTGGGAGCGGAGATAATTGTAACCATATACATATAAAATGACAGCAATGGAATGTCAATCCCCCGGTTTGATTTGTAAAGTCTCTATTCCTTGGTAATCAAAGCCCAAAGATCTATGAATTAGCCCATGCTTAACTAGCCAAGCAGACAAATGACTTTATAAAGTTTAATAAAATATTACAAAAATTAATTTATAATATATATTTAAAGAATTAAAAACTTTTTTTTTCATCGAAAAGTTCAATGGTTATTGAATTCCAAATCAATTAAATACACATGTGGCATTTCACAATGGTATACTTCAATCAATTAAATAACACCTATATTTGTCATCCCATTAAACTTACCATTAAATATGTTTTTATAAGAGTTCAGTGGATTGTCACGTCAATATCTATGCACTAAATAATTTTACCTATAAAACTGTATACTCCATTAGAGAATATGGTATGGGCAACGAGAAATGTGTTATTGCCGATATGACACCTCATAACCTAGTTATAACAAGATGAACATCACTCCCCTTCTTGTTAAGAGGGTGTTATGACATATCTCGTTGTGATGAAGACAAGTTGCAACGGGAAGTTTAATTGGTGTTGCATTTATCAACCAATCAATTCATTTTTCTTTCTTTCTCTCTCTACTTCTTAACATGTTCTGACATGGAGAACACCATTTCCCCCTTACTGTTATGGTGGTATTATGGTTGATGTGGCATATGAATTTGATGTTATAACCTAACCCACACTTAATGCTCTTAAACTCCATATAATTCAATGAATTGTCACATCATATATCATTTTCTTTTTTTACTTATTATTATTTTGTAATAATTAGCATAAAATTAAAATTTAAAAACTACAATTTCACATCACATTTTAAAATTTTCAAATTTCAAATTTGAAATAAAAATTAGTATTGATATCAATATTAAGGTGTGGATCCGATGACGACTCAAAAAATGGTAAGGACAGCGAACATAGTCCCCCCCTCCACTTCGTCAAGAGAACAATTGACAAACTTAATACTTGGTCGTGATGTGTTCGCATTTGTTGCACGTCCGTGAAACGTAATACGGACTCGAGGATTTAATCATATGTGACGAACGTCTATGGAGTGTCATTTAAATGGGTTTAATTCTATTTAATTTTTTTTCGTCTTGTTGTTGTATATTTTTTTCATATATATATATATATATATATATATATATATATATATATATATATATATATATATATATATATATATATATATATATATATATATATAATAACTTTTTTTTTTGTTTTTTGTTTATTTTTATCTTTTTTACTACATATTTGAATTTACTAGTGTTTTTTGTTTTTTTTTGTTTGTTTTTTTGTTTTTTGATATTTTTTTATTTTTTTTGAACTAAATATCGGTTCGAGTATTTTAATATTTAACAATTACAAAAGTTCTGAATCAAAAAAAAATATTAATCATTATAGTATTTTTCAGCTCATACTACTTTTAGATGATACCATTTTTGGATCGTAAATTTTTGGATCAAATTATTTTGAATAATAGTATTTTTCGATCATATCTTTTTTTTAAATCACATGATTTTGGATCAATAAGGATAGGTTTTCTAGAAGGCTAGGTTTTCTCTCAAGGAACATTCTAGGACTAATGAAGGCTGATAAATAACAAACCTCATGGGTTAATGACCTTTAAAAACCCCCAAAAACACGATCAGCTCATGGGCCGGAGGCGCATCGCGCCTTTTAAAGGGCGCCTTGCGTCCCATGCGATAAATTCCGGGTTTTCAGTTTTTTAGATTTTGCGATTAATTCCTTCAGGTTCGGTCTTTGCTTCTACCTTTCCTTGAACCATAAAACCCCCAATCAAAGAGTAGAAAAAGAAACATCATCAGAACTTGGATGATACAATTAGAAACCTACAAAACACGAAACCTCCAATAGACCTTTTGGCAAACGCATCCGCCAAATACCCAAATTGGGAATCGGGTGTTACACCACAACGACTTGTGCATATTTATTTGAATTTTTATGATAACTCCGGAGCCTGAATAAAAAAGACACAATTTAGAAGGTTAATAGGGGGTTCACTAAAGAAATTAAGACAAAAACTTTTCTTGTAAATATCCCATAATGTATTGGGCATTTGGGCTCTTGTATATTTTTCTTGCCCTTAAAAATATAACATATGGTGTGTTTGACAACAAGTTTTTAAAAGTTTTTAATTTTTACTTTTTTATAAAAATAAAGCGAATTAGAGAATAGCTTCATTCGGAAGTACAAGCTTAAAGCTTTTATTTTAAACATAAACTCATGATTGAAATGATAGTTCAAAGTAATTTTTTGGATTTTTAGTTGTAACATCCCAAAAAAAGACCAAAAATTTTCATTTTCATTCAATAAAATCAGTATTCAAAAAACATCATCAAAACAAGCCCAATAGAACAAGTGTATCAATCGACCTATAAAATCAAAGTAAATCACAAAACACGGAGCAATGTGGTGTGTGCACTACAATCATCCCGAGCTCCTAGTTTTAAAACCAGAAACACCGGAAACATAAACCGAAAACCGTAAGCACAAAGCTCAGTGCATTCCCCAAGATACCAAATATCATACATACATAAATCACATATTGGGCCCTCTCCCTCCATCGAGCCTCGCCCGGTATCGAGTCCCACTTGGCATCGGGTCCTGTCCGACATCGAGCCCCGATCGACTTCGGGCCCCACCCGACATCAATCCCTGCTCAGATTACAGATCTATCAATCACCAAGCCCTGCCTGACATTGGGCCCCACCCGATACACACCTAATCATATAAACTTATAATCTTACTAGCACATGCAATAGTCACAAAGACCATAGCATACCGTACAGTCATCCAGCCTCGCCTGGTAAGTATAAGAACACATATTGATAGCTATCATACAATATACTCATCAGGCCCCACCTGGCATCGGGCCTTGCCCCGGTAAGCATACCATACATAACACATGCAAGTGTCATGCAGACATTTAACATACTAACATATCAACCATGGGTTCACTTTGGTGCCTTCGACCCACTAAAACACAGTGAGGAAACTCACCTCGACTGCTGAATCTCACTGAAAATCCATGGCTGCTGGTTTAATGAATCCCCGAGCTAATCAATACTAAAACAACACCCCAATTAACACTTAGGTTCCAATCCATAACCATAAATCCACATTTGGGGTAAAAGGACCATGTTACCCCTAACTTAGCTTGGTCCAAGACTAAAGCCCAAACTCACAATCTAAAAGGCCCAAAAGCCAATTATTCAACCAATGCCCAAATATGGCCTAATTTTCCAAATTGAGCCCAAACCCCTTACATGGGCCTTACCCTAAAGCCCAACCATTTTTCCTAATCCAAAAAACTTGCACTCAGATGGCCCAATAAGAACTCAAATACCCAAGCCCAAAAGAAAGCCCAAACTTGAAGCCCAATATGCAATATCCCACCCGACTGAGTACACGGGGCGTATTCAGCTGTATGTTAAGCATACACGCTATTTGGCTTGTACGTTGCGTATACAAACTTGTACGCCCAGCGTACTCATCCATTAAGCCAAACTCTTCATTAAGCTCTTAATGCTTAAGTCCAGAAGTCCAAACCACAAATCTGAGTCCTAATAAGTGTCTAGAACCATAAAGTCACTGACTTGGTGACTTTGCATGCCCCAAAAGAACCCAACTTCAAGATATAGCATTATACTTTCACCAAAACTCATATATGTTAGATCTAAACAACCAATGAACAAGATCAAAACTTTTTACCTCAAACAAGCTAGAAATAGAGTAGAAAATCAAAATCTACAAGCTCTTCCTTGATCAACAATCTTACACCAAGCTTCTACCTCTTGATTATTGATCAAAACACACCAAAATGGACATAATGAGCTCAAAACACATAGGAGAGGCTTAGGGTTTCGAATATGAGGCTAAAAGGTCGATGGAGGCTGAGAAATGAGGGTTTCATGAAACATAAAAGTGCTTATATATCATCCAACATCTAAAATTAGGGTTTCTTAAATCCCTTCGTACGCCCTGCATATTCCTCGTACACCCAGCGTATGAGGCCTCGCATTCCCGTTCAACCCTTCATAGTACGCTAAGCGTACACCAAATTACGCCTCACGTAATGACTCTTACACTAGTACGCCTGTAACGTCCCAAAATTCCAGGCTAAAAATTTCTTTTAATAAAATGTTACTTAAAGTAAAATCATCATTTCAAAACATAAACAGAGTATTAGTTTTCAAAACACATGTTCGTTATCAGAGTAAAACATTCCCAGGCTGACTAATCTATGGTGTGTGCCATGCGATCATCCCGAGCTCCATCATCCGCTACCGGAAGCACCTGAAACCAAAACTGAAAACCGTAAGCACGAAGCTTAGTGAGTTCCCCAGATACCACATACCATACAACCATTCATAGCCAAGAACCATACATAACCGACTTATCCATAATCAAGTAAGGTGCTATGTGCCAAACATAGTCTTGCCATTATGCCACGGGCCGCGCGTGGTCTTCCTGGTCAAGCTCAGGCCACTCCCTGGGTCTTACAGACAAGTGCCAAGGGCCACCCCTGGTCTTACAGACATGTGCCAAGGGCCACCCCCTGGTCTTTTATGTAAGTATCACAAAGACAACTATACATACTACTCTACTTAGCTAAACATCATACAGTGTGCCAGAAGCCACCTCCTGGTCTTTCATATATAATAGCATACAATGCGCCAGGAGCCACCTCCTGGTCTTTCATACATAATAGCATACAATGCGCCAGGAGCCACCTCCTGGTATTTCATACATATTGCCTAGGGCTAACCCCCGGGTCTTCCTATCATCCATAATAACATACTGTATGCCAGGAGCCGCCCCCTGGTCTTTCATGCATATTCTAAATGGGTCGGCATTGGTGCCTTAGACCCATACAAACAGTGAAGAGACTCACCTCGCACTGTTGAACTCTACTGATGATCCTCTGGCTGCTGACCGAAAGCTCTCTGAACTCCTGCTCCACTAGCTCCCCGAGCTACCAATATCAATGCAACACTTAGTCTAACTATCCCCCGAAAGTCAACTAAGTCAACTCTGGTCAAGGTCAAAGTCCTAGTAAAAGTCAACCTTCCAGGTCATCCCTACTCGCCGAGTCACCCTATTGACTCGCCGAGTTCATATGTTCAGAGTCCTCCTCTTAGCGACTCGACTCGCCGAGTTAGTCCATGACTCGCCGAGTCTACCGATTACCGAGTCCTGGCCTGTCCAACTCACTGAGTTTCCATTCGACTCACTATTACAAGTCTCAATTCGAAGGGTTTGGGGTTTCGCGACCTGACTCGCCGAGTCCAAGACAATCTTCATCCAACTCGTCGAGTTCATGCCCAACTTCATCCGACTCGACGAGCTGTTCATCCCACTCATCGAGTTCCTCCTCATCTTCAAGCTACTCGCCGAGTCCACTCAAAGGACTTGCCGAGTCCATCTGGTCCTTCATACATGCAGAGGACTTTTGAGTCATGCAGGGACTCAAATCTGTAGATCTATCCTTCCCAAGCCTATTCCTCACCTAAAGTTGCAAACTTTACGTGTAGAGAAGGATATCTAAGAAAAATACACCATAAACTAGGGTTTAAGGCAAGGAGGCTCCATAATCAACTCAAGGGCTGCTAGTTTATGCTTCTCAAGACCATAATATGCTTAGATCTGAAGTAGCAACTTCAGATCTTGCTTCTAACTCAAAATAATAACATTATGGCTAAAAAGCCCCGACAACCACACATAGATCTAGGTGCAAAAAGGGTCCAGGAACTAGTTTATTACCTCTAAATGCTCAGAATGAACTCACAATCCCAGATCTACAGTCCCTTCTTGCTCCTCCAAGTTCCTTCTTCCTTCTCCAAGCTTTAATGCACCTTCCAAGGCAACAAATGGCTCAATCAAAGGATATGACGGCTAGGGTTTGGTATCCAGGGCTAAAGAGGCAGTAAGGAACCCTAGGAAGAAGATTAAGACGTTTATATAGGCTCCAAGTCCCGAATTTAGGGTTTTCCACGCACAGACCAGACTCGCCGAGTCACCTTGGCCGACTCACCGAGTCGGTCACTTACTCCTCGACCCGGATCCCGCTCGGACTCGCCGAGTTCCTCCTTGAACTCGCCGAGTCGCCCCTTAAAATCAAGGTTTTCTTTCCTTTCTTGGCCTTCAAAACTTTGGGTGTTACAAATCTCCCCCACTTAAACTAAACTTCATCCTCGAAGTTTGCTATGGCCCATCGCCTGCGATCTGCCTCCAATACCCCATCAATGATTCCCACACCAGCTGCCTACCTTTGCTGGTCTTCCGCCTGGTCATTCTGACTAGCATCAATCCTTGCAGATAATCATCTTGAGTCAGCCCTGACCCTGAACATCCTGGAAACACAACTTACTCTACCGAGAATCCTTCTGGTACTCTCCGAGTACTGCAACTGAACCTATAGGGGTTCACCCCTTCTTTCCTCACGCGCTTCCCTTGCCTTCCCAAGGCGATGCCCCAAAACAACTATCTCCCCTGCCACTGTGAAGATCCTATCTTCACCAAATCCATTACTCCCGCTACTTCCAGTACGGGTCATTATCGCCAGTATCTACTGGGCATTCTTTCTACTATAATGCTACGGGCCACACCGCAGTCTAATCTAATGCTACGGGCCACACCGCAGTCTTACGAATCATCCTCACATACGATTGCTATGGACCACACCGCAGTCTTAATATACTTCTCTTACTATTTAGCCACTGGTGAATGCTACGGCCATCCGGTAGTCTGACAACACCTTTCCACACCGACTAGCTGCTAGTGGATGCTACGACTAACCCATTGATGTGCACAAAAGTACCCACTAATTTTAATATTTATAACCTAACAAACTTAGACTATCTATGCACTTATAGGCAGTGTACCTAGTCAGATTACAGTATAGCTTAGGTAAGTCGGGTGTCGATCACAGGGAACGGTGGATTAATTTAATATATTTGATTATAGGTTATAGATCACACGAAAATAATAAAGAAAATGGTTTAGTAAATCTCAAATTAACAATTAACAACTCTCGATAAACTAACAGGAAAGCACATCTCTTCAGGTACTTTGGTTTAAACAAATTACACCTTAAAAACTTAGACAATTGCTTACACAAATTCATTTATTCATGTTCACCGATTCCTAAAATGATTAGATTCATGTTCACTATAACTAATCCTTTAGCAAACAAGTCAATTCAAACAGTGATCAGTTGATTAAACTAACATGCTTCCTAGTGTTCAGTTCGTATCAAGCAAGACTTGTAAATATAGTTAATCAATGTAGACATTTAATTAACCTCTTGTTGATGGTCATCAAACAAGGCTCACACATTAACTTACCTATTCTCCAGTTAATCCTAGTTTCACATTCGTTATTTCTAGTCTTATAATCTCGATGGTCATCAAAAATCATAAGAGACAAGCAATCGAGCAGATGTTCAAGCAACTCAATTCACTTAACAATTAACAGAAAATAATCATCATTAACACATGAGGATCTTTAAACAAGCTTGGCAAGATAAATTAAACACAAATAAACTATTTAATATAGCAATTAGTCTAATAATCAAAGCTTCATTCAATCATAAACACAAAGTAAAAGGTTTTTACACCCAAATCAGAAACTAAATACAGAAAAGTACCACAGTGGAATGTTAAACATGGTCACGTTAGCAATCCATATGATAATCGACATGTATCCGCTCTCCAATCCTTCCGATCTCCGCTCCCGTTAGCTTAACGGCCTTCCGGCCGCCTTCTAGACCCTCAAAACAGCTTAACAGAAGTTAATTGTCGACTAAATTAGGTTAGAAGTCGAATCCCCTTCCTGGTTAGCTAAAAATCGATATTTATAATCTTTGTGGCCGACCTAAGTACGCTGGGCGTACTTAGGATTACGCAGCGCGTACTCAAGATAATCACGCGATCAAGTATATCTGGCACAAGCAGGTACGCGGGGCGTAACCTTAAGGTACGCGGGGCGTACTCGCTACCTCAGCATTCTTTTCTTTCTTTTAGCTTCTAAGCCCGGTTTCCACTTCAGTCTTTTCTTTTGTGCTTTATCGACAACAAATAGCTGCAAAACATAATTTAAAGTATTATGAGTACTTTTTAGTTCTAAAATAGAGTAAATAAGGCCAAAATATTAAGATAAAGTGCATAAAAATATATATAAAAATACACATATCAAAATACCCCACACTTAGCCTTTGCTTGCCCCCAAGCAAATTTACTTTTATTTTACCAATATCATACTAAACAATCCATTTAAAACTCAGCCATTATGCCAAGACCTCAACGCGTACATTTGTGTCTAACATTTTCCTAAAATACCCCCCCATATTTTAAATACTCACAATCATCATAAACACTCGCCCACTTTTTCCGAACAATGCTCATTTTATGCAACCCTCCGAATCCATCCGCATAAAACCTCCTAACCTCAAGGTATTTTTAGTTGAGCAACCTAAGCATACATATTCTAGAATTACAATTTATGATACCACTATGGAGCTTTATTTGAATTCTTCATTTCTTTGGCATTTTGATCTTTGATTTCTTTGAATTCAACACCTTATTTGAATTGATTTCTGGTATCTTCAACTTTTTGGATTTCTTGGAATTTTAATCTTTTGATCTTCACTTTATTTGCTCCAAAATTCTTCAAACTTTTCGTAATTCTCTCTTTTTTTTTCACATGTAACTCACTTTTTTTTCACTCAAAACCCTACATGCTTAAGCAGAGGCGCTCAACCTCAACCTTTATTGGTTAATGATAATAATTTTCCTGGATACATTTCAGGTTTAGGCTGCTAAACATATTGCATCCCTCAAACCAAGCGGGGTTATGTTTTTGTTCCATGATTTCACTAAAATAAGGGAGGCCACAAATGCACTATAACGTATATTGGCTCAACTAAACATTTGAGTTCTCATCGGATCATTTCATACAATATCAGCAAATTTTAAATTATCACTAGATTTTTCTAAATTAAACTATTATTTCAAGTTTTTTCAAATTTTTAAATTTTGTAAATTCTAGCAATTTCATTTTTTCTTAATTTTAATTTACTTTTACCGATCCCCTACCCCACACTTATTTCATACAATGCCCTCATTGTATGCTAAAACAAATTAAGAACATAAAAAGGGAGAAAAAGGAACAGACTCCCCTGGGTAGTTGTGGCGAGATCGAATGGGGCTGCTACAAGTTGCTTCAAATATCACTGAAAGACTGAAAACTGGAACTGCTGCCTCTGAATTTGCTGAAAAATAAAATCAAAACCGCCGTCTTCAAAAATGTGGTGCAAATAATGCAAAGCATAGTAACCATGACGTGGGAAAGTGTCGACCACGTCGTCTCGTCAAGAATGACATCCTCTACTCGCGATGAAAAATCCCCCATAACATAGGAAAGTGTCAACCATGTCATGGCAGCCGGGACGATACTTCTTCCTCGCATCGAAATAAAACTCTATGGTATGGGAACTGCTCATCCATATCATAAGAGTCAAAATATCGTAACAATGCCAATCTTCAAAACGATCGCTCACGAAATAAATATGCACCCCACACTTATGACAAATTGTGGGTCTCGACTATAACCTTCAACTCTCATACCGCTCTCTCTATCAACAGTCGGACCTAGCTGCTGAACTTACTGCCAGCTTCCTAAAGGCGAAAATTCTGCAGAAATCTAAACAACCAAAGAGCATCAACATGGAAAACAAACTAAATCAAACTAAATCAAAGTTTAATTACATACCAAATACTAAAAACTAAACTAAACTAAAAATAACACAAAACAAATAAAACAAAATAAAAAGGATCACTCGTCATCTTCATCATCATGTGGCTGTGTCCCAGAAGTACCGGCCCCATCAAATCGTGACCGGAATGGTGGTGGAAAGGGAACCGAATACTGAAATCCCTGATGGGCAAAGAATGCGTTCAACGCATTCCCTTGCCACCGCTGTTGCATGTCCACATGTGCAACATACTCGCTAAGACGATCAATGCCCTGAGCCAGATAGCGCATATCAATCTCCCGCTCAGGTCCCTGCTGCGCTCCCCGAGGAGCAGGTCGACGCCGCTGGACCCGTCTCGGCTGTGGCTCGGCAGCACCCTCCTCTTCTGCCTCATCATCTGCTCGAACCCTCAAAACACCATCACCACCCCGCTCCAATACGCGCATCGACTCCAGTAGCTGAAGACTCATCGGCCTCATGTCGTGAAACACCATCGATCTCGTGATCTCACGTGTCATCAACTGGTATGATCGAGCTAACCGTGTGATAAAATGCCCTCCGCATATCGGGCTATCTCCCCGAAGTCCCCTGGCCCTCCGTCCCAAGTATGCAGCTAAAGCAACTGGAAGGTTCAGGTGCCTCCCGGGAGTAACTAGTGCCCATAGGAAATACAAGTCCGTTGAAGGCACTCTCTCACTATTCTTGTGATGCGTGAGAGACATAGAAATCAACCGGTGCAACATTCGGTATGTAGTGGACCGAATCATCCCCCCTCGAGCGGTAGATGGTGTATAAACTCCTCCCGTAATCTCGGCCCAAAAGGTGTTCTCATTATAGTCCGCTGGCCGTTCCGTGATACAGTCAGCAAGGAATGTCAGGAAATGGACACTCCTCGTCTCGTCGGCTGTGTAAATACCCACCCGAGTCGCAAGCTCTATCACGCTGCATTCCCTGCTCACTCCTCCCAGTCTGAAAGCAAAGGCTGTCCTGTCATCGAGTGGCTTCCTAGGATCATAGGAAACTGTAGCGTAGAACTCCAGCAAAAATTCCCGATACACAGGCTCCTGGATCCTGAACAAACGCGCCCATCCCTGACACACAAACAATTCCACACCACTCGCGTCCGAGTGTGTGTATTGCAAAAATTCCTGGATCAATGCAGCAAGTCCAGTCCTGGTAGCCAACTCCCAGTCGAATGAGGGTGCAATATCAATCTCCTTTGTGAGAAGCAAGCTCAAGTTGGTGACATAACGCGCCCGGGTAGCATCGTTCAGCGTTTGCGGAAATTGTAAAAAGCGATGATCAGTCACATCCTCGGGAGGGTTGGTTCTTTGTGTCCTTCGAGCCATAATCTGCACATATTAAAAAAAAAAAAAAAAACACAAAACCAAACCAAATATCACAGCATTAATAGATTTTTAAACCAAAAAAAATGGAGTTGGATAGGGCATTACGCTGGGCGTACGTCCAGCGTACGCTGGGCGTACGTCCAGATGCACGAATCTGTGTCGGTTCCTTTACTTGTGCAAAAAATCATAACCCACATCAAAATAACAACAGCAGGGGCAACATACAAGTCCAAATCGAGTGGTCCAAAGGCAGTAGAAAAAAAATAGGACCACCCTTAAAATCTGACCAATAATAGGAATCAATCCCCATTATCTGGTGTCTAGTGACAATACTTGACAGGGAACCATGTGTAGCAGTCAAGAATTGAAGCCTAGTCAAGAACTCGAAGTCACAGGGGTACGCAAGGCGTACGACCCCAAGCTCAAATCGATGGTGTGGGGCGGAATTAAGACGCAATTAGGTCCAAGGGTTTAGTGTATTAACCGAAATCGGTCCATTCAAGCCCTAATCAACACATACATTTGCGAAATCGGTCCTTATTCAAGAAATATATAAACCCTAGATTTCAAGCAAAAGTTAAATGCAACTTATTCCACCGATTGAAACACAAATACATGATATTGAGTAACCGAGAAGCTTACTTGCGTGTTGGATTTGACAAGAAACGATAAAGAATCGAGATTATTGGAAGGGAGTTGCCGTTCACAGCTTATGCGAGAAAAGAAATTGGGTTTGAAAATAACAGCGAAGTCAAAGGGTCAAGATATATTTACCTGGTCGTCGTTTTACGCGGGGCGTAACAAAAGGATACGCGGGGCGTACCTCAATCCCCCTGAAATGTTCATCCGCGATTCGGGGCTCATTACGCATGGCGTAATATAACTTACGCGGGGCGTACGTTTAATTTTCTTCCTTCCTTTTTCTTTAATTTAACTTCCTTTTCTTTTTAATTATTTAATCTAGGGGACTTAAAACTTATTTATTTATTTATTTTTTTTTAATTTCTTCAGCTAATGATGACTTCACGATGAGTGATAAAAAAATTAAAAATGTGAGACATCATAACCACTTATCTTTGTCGAGATCAAACGACAACGGTTGATCAAAAAACCTTTGCATGCAAGAATTGGTTACGAAAATACCCGCTTTCGGGACCCGTTAGAATATTTCCCTTGTTTTCCTTGCACCTTTAACTAAAAGCAGAACAAGAAGTGACCTAACTAGTCAAGAACAGCAAGAGCTCGGTCTTCCACTTAACCACCACAATACGCCTTGCTATACTACGCCTCATGGATTGAGTAGGACAAATCAACAAAGTAGTAGGCTAAGCAGGTCAAGAATTCCCTAGTCGCTTTCATTCCCGAAACCCATGCCAAAAGTAAAGTCAAGCAATGTGTACAATCCCAAATTCCTGCAAAATAAAAACAAGAACCTTCCCGACAAGTGAAATGATATCATCGAAAATCAAACTAAAAATTAAAACTAACTAAAAACTAACTAAAAACAAATAACAAATAATCAAATAAAATAAATTAATGACAAGCCGTTCCCCGGCAACGGCGCCAAAAACTTGATGTGCACAAAAGTACCCACTAATTTTAATATTTATAACCTAACAAACTTAGACTATCTATGCACTTATAGGCAGTGTACCTAGTCAGATTACAGTATAGCTTAGGTAAGTCGGGTGTCGATCACAGGGAACGGTGGATTAATTTAATATATTTGATTATAGGTTATAGATCACACGAAAATAATAAAGAAAATGGTTTAGTAAATCTCAAATTAACAATTAACAACTCTCGATAAACTAACAGGAAAGCACATCTCTTCAGGTACTTTGGTTTAAACAAATTACACCTTAAAAACTTAGACAATTGCTTACACAAATTCATTTATTCATGTTCACCGATTCCTAAAATGATTAGATTCATGTTCACTATAACTAATCCTTTAGCAAACAAGTCAATTCAAACAGTGATCAGTTGATTAAACTAACATGCTTCCTAGTGTTCAGTTCGTATCAAGCAAGACTTGTAAATATAGTTAATCAATGTAGACATTTAATTAACCTCTTGTTGATGGTCATCAAACAAGGCTCACACATTAACTTACCTATTCTCCAGTTAATCCTAGTTTCACATTCGTTATTTCTAGTCTTATAATCTCGATGGTCATCAAAAATCATAAGAGACAAGCAATCGAGCAGATGTTCAAGCAACTCAATTCACTTAACAATTAACAGAAAATAATCATCATTAACACATGAGGATCTTTAAACAAGCTTGGCAAGATAAATTAAACACAAATAAACTATTTAATATAGCAATTAGTCTAATAATCAAAGCTTCATTCAATCATAAACACAAAGTAAAAGGTTTTTACACCCAAATCAGAAACTAAATACAGAAAAGTACCACAGTGGAATGTTAAACATGGTCACGTTAGCAATCCATATGATAATCGACATGTATCCGCTCTCCAATCCTTCCGATCTCCGCTCCCGTTAGCTTAACGGCCTTCCGGCCGCCTTCTAGACCCTCAAAACAGCTTAACAGAAGTTAATTGTCGACTAAATTAGGTTAGAAGTCGAATCCCCTTCCTGGTTAGCTAAAAATCGATATTTATAATCTTTGTGGCCGACCTAAGTACGCTGGGCGTACTTAGGATTACGCAGCGCGTACTCAAGATAATCACGCGATCAAGTATATCTGGCACAAGCAGGTACGCGGGGCGTAACCTTAAGGTACGCGGGGCGTACTCGCTACCTCAGCATTCTTTTCTTTCTTTTAGCTTCTAAGCCCGGTTTCCACTTCAGTCTTTTCTTTTGTGCTTTATCGACAACAAATAGCTGCAAAACATAATTTAAAGTATTATGAGTACTTTTTAGTTCTAAAATAGAGTAAATAAGGCCAAAATATTAAGATAAAGTGCATAAAAATATATATAAAAATACACATATCAAAATACCCCACACTTAGCCTTTGCTTGCCCCCAAGCAAATTTACTTTTATTTTACCAATATCATACTAAACAATCCATTTAAAACTCAGCCATTATGCCAAGACCTCAACGCGTACATTTGTGTCTAACATTTTCCTAAAATACCCCCCCATATTTTAAATACTCACAATCATCATAAACACTCGCCCACTTTTTCCGAACAATGCTCATTTTATGCAACCCTCCGAATCCATCCGCATAAAACCTCCTAACCTCAAGGTATTTTTAGTTGAGCAACCTAAGCATACATATTCTAGAATTACAATTTATGATACCACTATGGAGCTTTATTTGAATTCTTCATTTCTTTGGCATTTTGATCTTTGATTTCTTTGAATTCAACACCTTATTTGAATTGATTTCTGGTATCTTCAACTTTTTGGATTTCTTGGAATTTTAATCTTTTGATCTTCACTTTATTTGCTCCAAAATTCTTCAAACTTTTCGTAATTCTCTCTTTTTTTTTCACATGTAACTCACTTTTTTTTCACTCAAAACCCTACATGCTTAAGCAGAGGCGCTCAACCTCAACCTTTATTGGTTAATGATAATAATTTTCCTGGATACATTTCAGGTTTAGGCTGCTAAACATATTGCATCCCTCAAACCAAGCGGGGTTATGTTTTTGTTCCATGATTTCACTAAAATAAGGGAGGCCACAAATGCACTATAACGTATATTGGCTCAACTAAACATTTGAGTTCTCATCGGATCATTTCATACAATATCAGCAAATTTTAAATTATCACTAGATTTTTCTAAATTAAACTATTATTTCAAGTTTTTTCAAATTTTTAAATTTTGTAAATTCTAGCAATTTCATTTTTTCTTAATTTTAATTTACTTTTACCGATCCCCTACCCCACACTTATTTCATACAATGCCCTCATTGTATGCTAAAACAAATTAAGAACATAAAAAGGGAGAAAAAGGAACAGACTCCCCTGGGTAGTTGTGGCGAGATCGAATGGGGCTGCTACAAGTTGCTTCAAATATCACTGAAAGACTGAAAACTGGAACTGCTGCCTCTGAATTTGCTGAAAAATAAAATCAAAACCGCCGTCTTCAAAAATGTGGTGCAAATAATGCAAAGCATAGTAACCATGACGTGGGAAAGTGTCGACCACGTCGTCTCGTCAAGAATGACATCCTCTACTCGCGATGAAAAATCCCCCATAACATAGGAAAGTGTCAACCATGTCATGGCAGCCGGGACGATACTTCTTCCTCGCATCGAAATAAAACTCTATGGTATGGGAACTGCTCATCCATATCATAAGAGTCAAAATATCGTAACAATGCCAATCTTCAAAACGATCGCTCACGAAATAAATATGCACCCCACACTTATGACAAATTGTGGGTCTCGACTATAACCTTCAACTCTCATACCGCTCTCTCTATCAACAGTCGGACCTAGCTGCTGAACTTACTGCCAGCTTCCTAAAGGCGAAAATTCTGCAGAAATCTAAACAACCAAAGAGCATCAACATGGAAAACAAACTAAATCAAACTAAATCAAAGTTTAATTACATACCAAATACTAAAAACTAAACTAAACTAAAAATAACACAAAACAAATAAAACAAAATAAAAAGGATCACTCGTCATCTTCATCATCATGTGGCTGTGTCCCAGAAGTACCGGCCCCATCAAATCGTGACCGGAATGGTGGTGGAAAGGGAACCGAATACTGAAATCCCTGATGGGCAAAGAATGCGTTCAACGCATTCCCTTGCCACCGCTGTTGCATGTCCACATGTGCAACATACTCGCTAAGACGATCAATGCCCTGAGCCAGATAGCGCATATCAATCTCCCGCTCAGGTCCCTGCTGCGCTCCCCGAGGAGCAGGTCGACGCCGCTGGACCCGTCTCGGCTGTGGCTCGGCAGCACCCTCCTCTTCTGCCTCATCATCTGCTCGAACCCTCAAAACACCATCACCACCCCGCTCCAATACGCGCATCGACTCCAGTAGCTGAAGACTCATCGGCCTCATGTCGTGAAACACCATCGATCTCGTGATCTCACGTGTCATCAACTGGTATGATCGAGCTAACCGTGTGATAAAATGCCCTCCGCATATCGGGCTATCTCCCCGAAGTCCCCTGGCCCTCCGTCCCAAGTATGCAGCTAAAGCAACTGGAAGGTTCAGGTGCCTCCCGGGAGTAACTAGTGCCCATAGGAAATACAAGTCCGTTGAAGGCACTCTCTCACTATTCTTGTGATGCGTGAGAGACATAGAAATCAACCGGTGCAACATTCGGTATGTAGTGGACCGAATCATCCCCCCTCGAGCGGTAGATGGTGTATAAACTCCTCCCGTAATCTCGGCCCAAAAGGTGTTCTCATTATAGTCCGCTGGCCGTTCCGTGATACAGTCAGCAAGGAATGTCAGGAAATGGACACTCCTCGTCTCGTCGGCTGTGTAAATACCCACCCGAGTCGCAAGCTCTATCACGCTGCATTCCCTGCTCACTCCTCCCAGTCTGAAAGCAAAGGCTGTCCTGTCATCGAGTGGCTTCCTAGGATCATAGGAAACTGTAGCGTAGAACTCCAGCAAAAATTCCCGATACACAGGCTCCTGGATCCTGAACAAACGCGCCCATCCCTGACACACAAACAATTCCACACCACTCGCGTCCGAGTGTGTGTATTGCAAAAATTCCTGGATCAATGCAGCAAGTCCAGTCCTGGTAGCCAACTCCCAGTCGAATGAGGGTGCAATATCAATCTCCTTTGTGAGAAGCAAGCTCAAGTTGGTGACATAACGCGCCCGGGTAGCATCGTTCAGCGTTTGCGGAAATTGTAAAAAGCGATGATCAGTCACATCCTCGGGAGGGTTGGTTCTTTGTGTCCTTCGAGCCATAATCTGCACATATTAAAAAAAAAAAAAAAAAACACAAAACCAAACCAAATATCACAGCATTAATAGATTTTTAAACCAAAAAAAATGGAGTTGGATAGGGCATTACGCTGGGCGTACGTCCAGCGTACGCTGGGCGTACGTCCAGATGCACGAATCTGTGTCGGTTCCTTTACTTGTGCAAAAAATCATAACCCACATCAAAATAACAACAGCAGGGGCAACATACAAGTCCAAATCGAGTGGTCCAAAGGCAGTAGAAAAAAAATAGGACCACCCTTAAAATCTGACCAATAATAGGAATCAATCCCCATTATCTGGTGTCTAGTGACAATACTTGACAGGGAACCATGTGTAGCAGTCAAGAATTGAAGCCTAGTCAAGAACTCGAAGTCACAGGGGTACGCAAGGCGTACGACCCCAAGCTCAAATCGATGGTGTGGGGCGGAATTAAGACGCAATTAGGTCCAAGGGTTTAGTGTATTAACCGAAATCGGTCCATTCAAGCCCTAATCAACACATACATTTGCGAAATCGGTCCTTATTCAAGAAATATATAAACCCTAGATTTCAAGCAAAAGTTAAATGCAACTTATTCCACCGATTGAAACACAAATACATGATATTGAGTAACCGAGAAGCTTACTTGCGTGTTGGATTTGACAAGAAACGATAAAGAATCGAGATTATTGGAAGGGAGTTGCCGTTCACAGCTTATGCGAGAAAAGAAATTGGGTTTGAAAATAACAGCGAAGTCAAAGGGTCAAGATATATTTACCTGGTCGTCGTTTTACGCGGGGCGTAACAAAAGGATACGCGGGGCGTACCTCAATCCCCCTGAAATGTTCATCCGCGATTCGGGGCTCATTACGCATGGCGTAATATAACTTACGCGGGGCGTACGTTTAATTTTCTTCCTTCCTTTTTCTTTAATTTAACTTCCTTTTCTTTTTAATTATTTAATCTAGGGGACTTAAAACTTATTTATTTATTTATTTTTTTTTAATTTCTTCAGCTAATGATGACTTCACGATGAGTGATAAAAAAATTAAAAATGTGAGACATCATAACCACTTATCTTTGTCGAGATCAAACGACAACGGTTGATCAAAAAACCTTTGCATGCAAGAATTGGTTACGAAAATACCCGCTTTCGGGACCCGTTAGAATATTTCCCTTGTTTTCCTTGCACCTTTAACTAAAAGCAGAACAAGAAGTGACCTAACTAGTCAAGAACAGCAAGAGCTCGGTCTTCCACTTAACCACCACAATACGCCTTGCTATACTACGCCTCATGGATTGAGTAGGACAAATCAACAAAGTAGTAGGCTAAGCAGGTCAAGAATTCCCTAGTCGCTTTCATTCCCGAAACCCATGCCAAAAGTAAAGTCAAGCAATGTGTACAATCCCAAATTCCTGCAAAATAAAAACAAGAACCTTCCCGACAAGTGAAATGATATCATCGAAAATCAAACTAAAAATTAAAACTAACTAAAAACTAACTAAAAACAAATAACAAATAATCAAATAAAATAAATTAATGACAAGCCGTTCCCCGGCAACGGCGCCAAAAACTTGATGTGCACAAAAGTACCCACTAATTTTAATATTTATAACCTAACAAACTTAGACTATCTATGCACTTATAGGCAGTGTACCTAGTCAGATTACAGTATAGCTTAGGTAAGTCGGGTGTCGATCACAGGGAACGGTGGATTAATTTAATATATTTGATTATAGGTTATAGATCACACGAAAATAATAAAGAAAATGGTTTAGTAAATCTCAAATTAACAATTAACAACTCTCGATAAACTAACAGGAAAGCACATCTCTTCAGGTACTTTGGTTTAAACAAATTACACCTTAAAAACTTAGACAATTGCTTACACAAATTCATTTATTCATGTTCACCGATTCCTAAAATGATTAGATTCATGTTCACTATAACTAATCCTTTAGCAAACAAGTCAATTCAAACAGTGATCAGTTGATTAAACTAACATGCTTCCTAGTGTTCAGTTCGTATCAAGCAAGACTTGTAAATATAGTTAATCAATGTAGACATTTAATTAACCTCTTGTTGATGGTCATCAAACAAGGCTCACACATTAACTTACCTATTCTCCAGTTAATCCTAGTTTCACATTCGTTATTTCTAGTCTTATAATCTCGATGGTCATCAAAAATCATAAGAGACAAGCAATCGAGCAGATGTTCAAGCAACTCAATTCACTTAACAATTAACAGAAAATAATCATCATTAACACATGAGGATCTTTAAACAAGCTTGGCAAGATAAATTAAACACAAATAAACTATTTAATATAGCAATTAGTCTAATAATCAAAGCTTCATTCAATCATAAACACAAAGTAAAAGGTTTTTACACCCAAATCAGAAACTAAATACAGAAAAGTACCACAGTGGAATGTTAAACATGGTCACGTTAGCAATCCATATGATAATCGACATGTATCCGCTCTCCAATCCTTCCGATCTCCGCTCCCGTTAGCTTAACGGCCTTCCAGCCGCCTTCTAGACCCTCAAAACAGCTTAACAGAAGTTAATTGTCGACTAAATTAGGTTAGAAGTCGAATCCCCTTCCTGGTTAGCTAAAAATCGATATTTATAATCTTTGTGGCCGACCTAAGTACGCTGGGCGTACTTAGGATTACGCAGCGCGTACTCAAGATAATCACGCGATCAAGTATATCTGGCACAAGCAGGTACGCGGGGCGTAACCTTAAGGTACGCGGGGCGTACTCGCTACCTCAGCATTCTTTTCTTTCTTTTAGCTTCTAAGCCCGGTTTCCACTTCAGTCTTTTCTTTTGTGCTTTATCGACAACAAATAGCTGCAAAACATAATTTAAAGTATTATGAGTACTTTTTAGTTCTAAAATAGAGTAAATAAGGCCAAAATATTAAGATAAAGTGCATAAAAATATATATAAAAATACACATATCACCCATAGTTGATCATACAGCACAATCGAGTACTCCCAAGTGGTACTCATGTCCCAAATGGAACTCCCAACCGATTCCTATGTAATCCGCGACCAAAAATTTCGAGAATGAGGTCTCACAATTGGCAAGTTTTCCCAACTTCCAATTTACACTATCCTCCAATCATACAGTCACCTGAGCCATCTTTCTTCCTAACAGGAGAGCGAAACTTATCCTAGTTTCAAAACCCCTTCTACTCCCATAACCTGATTGTTTCTCCCCCACTTAGCCTCAGCTAAGTCCTTACTGCCTGAGAAAACCCGAAGATTTACATTCCTTCCTTCCTTACTCGATAGGCATGCTAACCACCATCGCCCTATCCTTGCTAGCGATCTGTCTCTAGCCCACTCCAACTACTGTATGATTACCGAATACTAGATGAACACCTCCCGCATCCCTGATGCTAAAAAAAATCCTCTAAGCTCTTACTACTGTCCTTATAGTCCAAATAACTGGGCACAGACTCCTTGGTGATAAGCCACTTTCCTTGATGCTTCCGAAATTCATCTCGAACGCCCCGATTAGAACCATCAAACCCTGATGATGGTGGCTGACCACTCCCGAATCATTTTCAACCGTAACTGAGATGATACTGGACACTTCGAGCCCGAAGTGAAAGACGACCTACACTAGCTACTAATAGCTCCTGGTATGCAATTGGCATGTGACAATTCCAAAATACAATCCAAATACGAGCAGAGAGACAAATCATACATAAAATCGCCTGAGTCCAGGGTAAAAACTTCCCTAACTCACTTACGAATGAAAATAGCCATAAATACGTACCTGCAACATTCCTTTCTATAATCCAGATCTTCCGCATCTATCACTGCATGGCACTACCCTCTCGCCCATCCGTAAACCTCATAGTCGTTGGGGCAGGCGCACTCCCTGCTCCCCCCTCATCGTCGGGCAGTCGGTCCTCTTGTGGCCCACCTGATTGCAGTGAAAACATAATGGGCTTGCCCCCCGTGGGCAGTCCCTGCTGACGTGACCATCACTGCCACACTTGTAGCAGCCGGAACCCCTGGAACGACACACTCCCTCGTGTGGTTTCCCGCACGTGCTGCACTGACTTCGGCCCTGCCGACCCACTAATTGCTGATATGAAGTCTTGGGTCTCTTCCCGGGACCCTCCAAAGTGAATGCCTGATCTGACTTCCTCTTCGCAATGTGTTCCAGATTGATCTCCCTCTCCCTAGCTCTGGCAATCATAGAGTCCAGGGTCGGGCATGCCGAGAAGCTGACATTCTCCCGAATCTCCGCTCTCAACATGTCATGATAGCGGGTCCTCTGCATCTCATCATCCCCTGCATACTGAGGAACTAATAGGGCCCTCTCCCGAAACTTGGCGGTAATCTCCGCCACCGACTCTGTCGTCTGTCTCATGTCTAGGAATTCTCTGGTCAGCTGCTGAAGCTCCACTGCCGGCGCAAACTCCGCCCTAAACCTGGTCACGAAGTCTGACCAGGTCATAGCCTCGACGACCGAGGCTCCCAATGAGTCTTCAACTGACTCCCACCAATCTCTAGCTCTGTCTCTCAAACATGCCGCCGCAAAGCGGACCTTCGACCCATCCGGGCAGAAGCTCGTAAACTGTGCAGACTCAATGTCTGCGATCCATCTCCTGGCAGCAATGGGGTTCTTCACCCCGTGAAAATCCGGCGCACCACACCCTCTGAAGTCCTTGAAGGACAGCGTGCGCATACTTGCCTGGCCAGACACCAAATCACTCCTGAAAGCTCGGAGGCGATCCTCCATCAGCTCAATGATCCCCTCCTTGATCGACCCGAAAATGACCGGGGTCGCCTCAAGGATGCCTCTCGTAATCTCAGATGTGATGAACTCGTGCAACCCATCATCAACTGGTTCGGATCCCACGACCGAACCTGATCCTGAACTGGATCTTGACCCGCCCACTGGTCTCTCTCGCAACGTCACCGTGCTGAAAATATGACGCAACCACTATCAGAATATGGATCACTGCTGCAAGATCAAACACACGCACTACCAGGTTCCCGGTCTTGTCTCGGCCCTTCCCGAATCGAGTATGGATCCTTTGCTTTCAGTAGTACGGGTCCATACTACCTTCCAAATCTATCCGTACTTTCCTCAGGAACTGCTTCGACTCCACCAGGTCCCTTTCTACTACTTCTGCTTCTAGCACTACCTCATCCTAGGCTTACCCTAGGGAAACCTCTAACTCAGCTCAAACCAGTCCTCAGCTGCTGAAGGTCTCCTTGTGATGCCAATTAGCCATTACCTGGATACCATCACATGTGACGAGGCTCAGATAATCCTTCGAGTAAGAGACTCGTCCCTACAACGGTTGGACTCAGACAAGAGCTGCGCAATAGGGCCAAATCCAGTACTCTGAGATTATTTAACCCTGATCACATGTGACGTGACGTATCAACCTAATGGCTAACTCTCATCACTCAAAATCCCATGATGCACAAAGCAAGCAGCATTCGGACAAGGGGGAAATCTAACCACAACATACTCAAGCAATCATATCCAAATAGCAAGAATCTGAACTAGCATGCAACACAAACTCATAAACTCAGGCATAACATAAACAAGCTATCCTGCTACTGTCTAGCCAGCACTATCATGCAGCTCAAACACATATAATAGGCACATAAGGCACATAAACAGAGTATTAGTTTTCAAAACACATGTTCGTTATTAAAGTAAAACATTCTCAGGCTGACTAATCTATGGTGTGTGCCATGTGATCATCCCGAGCTCCATCATCCGCTACCGGAAGCACCTGAAACCAAAACTGAAAACCGTAAGCACGAAGCTTAGTGAGTTCCCCAGATACCACATACCATACAACCATTCATAGCCAAGAACCATACATAACCGACTTATCCATAATCAAGTAAGGTGCTATGTGCCAAACATAGTCTTGCCATTATGCCACGGGCCGCGCGTGGTCTTCCTGCTCAAGCCCGGGCCGCTCCCTGGGTCTTACAGACAAGTACCAAGGGCCACACCCTGGTCTTACAGACATGTGCCAAGGGTCACCCCCTGGTCTTTTATGCAAGTATCACAAAGACAACTGTACATACTACTCTACTTAGCTAAACAGCATACAGTGTGCCAGAAGCCACCTCCTGGTCTTTCATATATAATAGCATACAATGCGCCAGGAGCCACCTCCTGGTCTTTCATACATAATAGCATACAATGCGCCAGGAGCCACCTCCCGGTCTTTCATACATATTGCCTAGGGCTAACCCCCGGGTCTTCCTATCATCCATAATAACATATTGTGTGCCAGGAGCCGCCCCCTGGTCTTTCATGCATATTCTAAATGGGCCGGCATTGGTGCCTTAGACCCATACAAACAGTGAGGAGACTCACCTCGCACTGCTGAACTCTGTTGATAATCCTCTGGCTGCTGACCGACAACTCTCTGAACTCCTGCTCCACTAGCTCCCCGAGCTACCAATATCAATGCAACACTTAGTCTAACTATCCCCCGAAAGTCAACTAAGTCAACTCTGGTCAAGGTCAAAGTCCTGGTCAAAGTCAACCTTCCAGGTCATCCCTACTCGCCGAGTCACCCTATTGACTCGCCAAGTTCATATGTTCAGAGTCCTCCTCTTAGCAACTCACTCGCCGAGTCAGTCCATGACTCGCCGAGTCTACCGATTACCGAGTCCTGACCTGTCCAACTCAACGAGTCTCCATTCGACTCACTATTTCGAGTCTCAACTCGAAGGGTTTGGGGTTTCGCGACCTGACTCATCGAGTCCAAAAACAGGCTCGCCGAGTCCAAGACAATCTTCATCCAACTCGCCGAGTTGTTCTTCCAACTCGCCGAGTTCAATGGCCAAGTTCATTCGACTCGACGAGCTGTTCGTCCCACTCGTCGAGTTCCTCCTCATCTTCAAGCTACTCGCCGAGTCCACTCAAAGGACTCGCCGAGTCCATCTGGTCCTTCATACATGCAGAGAACTTTTGAGTCATGCAGGGACTCAAATATGTAGATCTATCATTCCCAAGCCTATTCGTCACGTAAAGTTGCAAACTTTACGTGTAGAGAAGGAGATTGTAACACCCAAAGTTTTGAAGGTCAAGAAAGGAAGGAAAACCTTAATGTTAAGGGGCGACTCGGCGAGTCCAAGGAGGAACTCGGCGAGTCAGAGCGGGATCTGGGTCGAGGAGTAAGTGACCGACTCGGCGAGTCGGCCAAGGTGACTCGGCGAGTCTGGTCTATGCGTGGAAAACCCTAAATGCGGGACTTGGAGCCTATATAAACGTCTTAATCTTCCTCCTAGGGTTCCTTACTGCCTCTTTAGCCCTGGATACCAAACCCTAGCCGTTATATCCATTGATTGAGCCATTTATTGCCTTCAAGAGTGCATTAAGCTTGGAGAAAGAAGGAGAATCTTGAGAGTGCAAGAAGGGGGCTGTAGATCCGGGATTGGGAAGACATTTCTGAGCTTTTGGAGGTATAAACTAGTTCCTGGACCCTTTTTGCACCTAGATCTATGTGTGGTTGTTGGGGCTCTTTAGCCATAATGATATTATTTTGAGTTAGAAGCCGGATCTAGATTTGTTACTTCAGATCCAAGTGTATTATGGTCTGGAGAAGCATAAAGTATCAACCCTTGAGTCGATTTTGAAGCCCCTTGGCCTTAAACCCTAGTTTATGATGCTTTTTGCCTAGATCTCCCTCTCTACACGTAAAGTTTGCAACTTTACGTGGGGAATATGCTTGGGAAGGGTAGATCTACAGTTTGGAGTCCATGCATGACTCAAAATTCCTCTGCATGTATGTAGATCTAAATGGACTCGACGAGTAGCTTGAAGATGAGGAGGAACTCGACGAGTGGGATGAACAGCTCGTCGAGTCGGATGAAGATGGGCATGAACTCGACGAGTTGGATGAACAACTCGACGAGTAGGATGAAGATTTCCTTGTGCTCGGCGAGTCTGCTCTTGGACTCGACGAGTCAGGTCGCGTAGTCCCAAACCCCTCGAGTTAAGACTCGAGTCAGCGAGTCGAGCAAGGACTCAGTGAGTTGGATAGGACAGGAATCGGGAATCAGTAGACTCGGCGAGTCAGGGGCTGGCTCGGCGAGTCATGTCGCGAATGGAAGGACCCTGAGTATGTGAACTCGGCGAGTCAGTAAGTGGACTCGGCGAGTAGGGTTGACCTGGAAAGGTTGACTTTGACCAGGACTTTGACTTAGACCAGGACTTTAACTGTCGAGGGTCAGTTATACTAAGTGCTGCATTGATATTGATAGCTCGGGAAGCTAGTAGAGCAGGAGTTCAGAGAGTTGCCGGGCAGCAGCTAGTGGGTTCATCAGCCAGTGCAGGTGAGTTTCCCTTTGTATGAATGGGTCTACGGCCACAATGCCGGCCCATGTAGTTATGAGTAGAAGACCTAGGGGTTAGCCCTAGGCGCAGTATGCTAGTATGATATTCAGGACGAGGTCCAATGATAGAGGGCGGGTGCCCAAGGAATGGTTTATGTGATAGCTTATGCTTGTTGTCTGTGTGATACTTGTATGTGCCTGGTAGGGAGGTGAGTGTGGGCGAGGTCCCGTATCTCACCAATAGCAGAGTGTGGATGGTGTTCCACATATCAATAGCAGCAGATCAGGGGCTAGGCCCAAGTTAGGGAAGGAGTGAGGGTGGGCTGGGCCCGTACCTTACTATCAGCAGGAATATGGACGGGGTTCCATGACTCATCAGTAGCAGGACAAGGGCGGGGCCCAGAGATAGGCGAGGCCTTAGGACCAGATCCGTTAGTATGTGTTTAGCTTATGTGATGTGATATGATATGTTAGTGGGCGAGGCCCTGTGACAGGCGAGGCCTAAGTGAAACAGATTTGTATCCGAGCGGGGCTCGAAGCCAGGCGGGGCCGTTGTAGCGGGTGAGGCCCGAGGTAGGGGGCGAGGCCCAGGATAGTGGGTGTGGCCCAGTATGTGCAGTATGTGGTTATGCATGGTATATGGTAGGGTGGGGAACTCACTAAGCTTCGTGCTTACGGTTTTCAGTTTTGGTTTCAGGTACTTCCGGTAGCGGAGGGAAGAGCTCGGGGTGATCGCATGGCACACACCATAGTTTAGACAACCTGGGAATGCTTACTTTGATAACGAATATGTAATTTGGAAACTAATACCTTGTTTATGTTTTGAAATGATGAATTTGTTTAACGTAATGTTTTATTAAAAGAAATTTTTAGTCTTGAATTTTGGGACGTTACAAGATCTAAGCAAAATACACCATAAACTAGGGTTTAAGGCAAGGAGGCTCCATAATCAACTCAAGGGCTGCTACTTTATGCTTCTCAAGACCATATTATGCTTAGATCTGAAGTAGCAACTTCAGATCTGGCTTCTAACTCAAAATAATAACATTATGGCTAAAAAGCCCCGACAACCACACATAGATCTAGGTGCAAAAAGGGTCCAGGAACTAGTTTATTACCTCCAAATGCTCAGAATGAACTCACAATCCCAGATCTACAGTCCCTTCTTGCTCCTCCAAGTTCCTTCTTCCTTCTCCAAGCTTTAATGCACCTTCCAAGGCAACAAATGGCTCAATCAAAGGATATGACGGCTAGGGTTTGGTATCCAGGGCTAAAGAGGCAGTAAGGAACCCTAGGAAGAAGATTAAGACGTTTATATAGGCTCCAAGTCCCGAATTTAGGGTTTTCCATGCACAGACCAGACTCGCCGAGTCACCTTGGCCGACTCACCGAGTCGGTCACTTACTCCTCGACCCGGATCCCGCTCGGACTCGCCGAGTTCCTCCTTGAACTCGCCGAGTCGCCCCTTAAAATCAAGGTTTTCTTTCCTTTCTTGGCCTTCAAAACTTTGGGTGTTACAACGCCCCCGCGTAATAACTCTTACACTAGTACGCCCCACATGCTAGGGTATTTCCTTAAACCCTAATTCCTTCCAGAGGCCATAACTTCTTCATTTTAAGCCCGATCTTGACTATCCTTATATCCACGAATAGGTAACGAGGAACTCTACGCTTTAATCAACTCATACTTGCCTTAATTTTCCCGAATAATAACCCAATTTCCATAAAAACCCGAGCTAGCATATTACCAAAATACTATTTGGCTCCAAAACACAAACCGAACACCCGGATCATCTAAATTACATCATCCACCTCCAAATGAGTAACAATTCAGAACAGGGCGTTACATTAGCTTTTCTGAACTTTTACCTTTTAGTTTTAATGTTTTTTTTACATTTTTCAAAAGTTACACAACTAGATTGTCGAAGACTTCTACACAAATAAAAACAATAGTTTTCAGCTTTTAGTTATCAGCTATCAACTAATTTTGCCAAATACGTCCATAATCAGGGGCAGAGCCATAATTTTAGTATAGGGGGGCTTCTATCTATCAATAGTTTTTAAAACAAGCTTGTTGAAAATTACATAATGACCGTTTGGACCGACTGGAGTGATACTTCGATTTTTAAAGTTGGTGTGGTCCAAGTTTAATAGATAATTATCTAATATCATCACGTTGATGACTTGAATATCTTAAAATTAAAAGTCATTCTCTGGTTACTTCTCCAAATTTTGGCACATCATTATTTTCAGGTTCCATATTAACCAGCTCTTCCGTAGTATAATTCCTTTTGGCTTGTCGGTGTATATTGTGAACATCGTCGTTAGTATTATCATCAACCGGGTGCAATTATAGGTCATATACATCTTTTATTTGTTTGAAAAATATCGATGGTTTTTTATGCTATTATTATAATAAACCAAATTATCATTCATAATTAACTTTTAATTACAAGTTACAGAAAATAAAATTTGTAATACAAAATTAAAATTCACCTGCTTATTGATTATAAAGTTAAAATTGCAGTGGTTTACCGATATAGTCGTCGACGAATAAAAACCGTAATGGATTATCTTCGTCATCGTCAAATTAAATAAATATGAACAAGATTTGATGAATTAATATACATGGGATATAAATCAGCAATTAAAATAAAAATAAATCGGATGGAGGTGATGTGATTATATGGGCTCAATTTTGGTTGTAACTCTTATACCCTATTACCCTAATTGTTTTTTCATTATAATAATTGATTTTTAAAGAAATTGGAGGGGGTTGCATATTAGTAATAAACAATGTGGGCTAAATATTTAATTAATGGACTCATTTTATAAAAGATTGGAGGGGGCAGGGCATCCGGCATCCGACAGCCGTCTCATTGTCTCCGCCACTGTCCATAATACGAGTTTCTCACGGCTGACCATCTCACAACCATGTCACGTGGTGCCTCATATTACTTTCCTGCGTCATACGTCTTCTAATAGTGTTCTTGCGAGATTTGAGTGATGTTGTAGTGAATTAGAATTCTTACAACATTTCTTATCATTTTGAGTTTTTCAAATCCATTAATAACATTCTACTTTGTTTGGGACTTGTTGACCAAAGTACTACTTTTAAAGCATATTTACTTTGTTTATATGCCATTATACCTGTAGGAATCAATTTTCATACTTTGGCTACCTTATTCACATAACATAAGTTTGCATTTTTTGCTTTTATATTACATATTGTATTTGAGGTTTATGCTTCAAATTATTTGTAGTCTGTACCTATACATACAATCATACATATACGTTATTTTTTATATAAAGAAATAAATAAATCAAAAGTAACCCTGCCTAGTGCCTAGTCATGTACGGATTATCTATTCATATGATTTCTCCCCCACAAACTTGACAATGGCGGTTCTCAACTTCACCTTCTGTTGCTCCAAACTTCACTGTCTCCCTCCTTCCAAACCCTCTTCTCCAATTCTTCAAATCCCTTCTTCTCCACAGGTACAGTTTAATTCTCTTTCTTTTTTATCACTTAATTTCATGTTTAATCTTCTTCCTAACATCCATGAAACAAGTAAATTACTTGAACAGGTACGAACCCAATACAAAATCACTGATGACTCCCCCATTAGTTTTTCGGAATCCATGTCCAAAGTATGCATAACAGCTCTAGTCTCTGCTTCCCTCTTCTTCGCTGCTGATCCTGCTCTTGCATTCAAGGTTACTTCATCTCTTCTATTAATTGTGACATAATTTTTTGAAATCATGAAATTGAGTTTTGGGATTTGAACTTCTGATTGTTACAAACATGTTATTATTAAGGGTGGAGGACCATATGGTTCTGAAGTGACGAGAGGCCAGGATCTTACAGGAAAGGACTTTAGCGGCAGGACTTTGATCAAGCAGGATTTCAAAACGGTATCATGATATGAAAAATTCGAGTTTCGCAATTGAAATCGCATCAAATTCCTTACAAAACTCGAAATTAATAAGCTTCAATTATAATTCTAGTTCATTGTATTCGGGTTCACAAACACAAATTGTTAATTATATGATCTAGAATCTGTTCAAAAAGTTTTTTGTTCTAACTTTTCTCTCCCCCTCCCCCCTTTTGATCCAGTCGATTTTGAGACAAGCTAATTTCAAGGGTGCAAAGTTACTTGGAGCTAGCTTCTTTGATTCGGATTTAACAGGTGTTTCATCCTTTTTATTAATCTTCAATTCATTAACAAACACCATGTCAATTTGGGATTTTGAAAGTGATGATCTGTTTCATGATTTCAGGAGCTGATCTTTCAGATGCAGATCTTAGAGGCGCAGATTTCTCATTAGCAAACGTAGCAAAGGTGAGAAAATCCTTCAAATTATCAATCACTACATGATTATTAAAAACGAATTCAATTCACGCCCTTTTTCTCTAATTTTGACAGGCGAATTTGACAAATGCTAACTTGGAAGGAGCACTGGTTACAGGGAACACATCATTCAAAGGATCAATCATAACAGGCGCAGGTTAAATTACAATTGCATTCAGTAAAAAAAGATTGTTTTTTATTTCAGTTTTATAAAAAAATTGTTATTCTGGACAGATTTCACTGATGTCCCTCTAAGAGAAGATCAAAAGGAATATCTTTGTAAAATTGCAGATGGGTAATGTATTTAATTGTCATTTGTTTGAGTATGTTTTTGTATGGAGTTCTAAAAATGATTCACTGCTTCTGTATTTTCAGGGTGAATTCTGTAACAGGCAATGATACACGAGAGACATTGTTTTGCAAATAGCATGGCTTGTTGTTAATTCTGTAAGTTGAGTAAAAACTTTATCATTCTTTTAATTTTATTTTTTGAAAAGTTCCCTCATTTTGATTGAGGATCATTTTATGTTGGTGTTTGTTGAATTCTTAACATAAATGCTATAGAGATACGTTGATATCATTACATTAATTGTTAGCTTTGTTTTGTTATGATGTTATCCATGTTCCAGTTTTCGGCTATGAAACAACTAGCAATTAGTTTTGACAAACATGCCATACTCACTATTTAGTGGTAGGAAAATCTAGGGGTGAACATGATATCTAAATAAAGGGGTTTGGGTTGACCCGCCAAATAAATGGGTCGTGTTCTGGTTAGTATTTGGGTTTTCGGGTTAACCCGCCAACCCGTATAGTATATTTGATTTAAAAATTATGTTTAATGTTTATATACTTATGTCTTATTATGATATGTTTGTTTTGTCCGTTATGATATGTCCGTTTTAGATTTAACTATATTATATTAGATTTAAAAATAATATTTAGTATTTATGTTAACGGGTCAACCTGCCATCCTATTACCTGAATCTGACCCACAAACCATATAATTAAACAGGTTAGATGGGTCGTATCCGAGTCATAGTTATCGATAGCGAATAGCGGTAAATAGCGACGAGCTACTTATAAGCTATGTAGCGATAGCGATAAAATAGCAAACGCTATTTCATATTTAGCGATAGGCATAAAAATATTAAAAATATTTATTATGTTCAAATACTATAGTTATTATAAATTTATAATCAATAAATAAGGAAACCAACCATTAAGCTAGATAAAAACGTTCAAAACTTCAACCCTTATCTCTTTTATTCTGATTTATCCCTTAAAAAAGGAGAAAAAAAAAACCCTAATGTCGCTATTTACCCTGCTATCTATCGCTAAGCACTCAGTAGCGACCATATACCCATACGCTACGCTATTCGCTATAGCAACCGCTATGGTCGCTTCGCTATTGACAACTATGGTCCGAGCGTGACACAAATAATTATATGGGTCGTGTACGGGTTGATACATTTCGACCCGTCAACCCGAACATGACATGAATATCACCCCTAGAAACATCCTTCCTATTAAAGAATTTTGATTTCATCAATGGATTCGTTCAAACGCCCGAGAGAATAAAAGTCTTATGGAAAAGTCATTTAGGGACGAATTGTCCAAACGCTTCGAACTATAAACTAATATTCATAACTTGTGTGCAAGTACATTGACAATTTTTGTAATTTAGGCATTAATTTATTTTGATATTTATTCATTAGTGTTATTAATAAGTTCTATAAATTAACCCGTACCTTGGTGGATATGGGGATAGGGTATGCGAAGCCGTTCTGAAAAGAAGTTGCTTAATATCATGGCCAAGCACGAGCCCTATCCCCATATCCTCCCAAAGCGGAGAGTTGTAGTGGGCCGTCGAGACCTGTTTTTAAGAAGTTCTACAATTAAATAGTTCTTTTATGCAATTACAAAGTAAGTGTATAATAGAAGGTTGGTAAGAATAAACTAAAACAAACTACATATGAATTTACAGTGAAATATTATACTCACCTAAACATTAAAAAGAAAATATGGCAAAACTTAAAACCAAATATGGCAAAATTGGCAAAACTTAAACCAAAAATGGCAAAATGAGAGGTTTGGAAGGCTAATAACTAAAGCTTACGTTTGATATGAAAAAGAATAATCACAAAAATAACCAAACATAATGGGTAAAAAAACGAGAGGTTAGGAAGGCTAATAACTAGAGCTTACATTTGAAATGAAAAAGAATAATCACAAAAATAACCTACATGATATAGGCTAATAAATGCGGTTGTTTTGTTTTTACTATATTGAATGCGAGTTATTTGTGAAATTCAATAGAAAATCACAAAATAAGAACTCATGTCATGTGTGGAATTAGGTGGACGTTGAATTAGGTGGGCGTTGGAGCACTTCCTCTCCGTCGTTGTTGGCGACAATCCCAATGTAATGAATTGTTCTCATTTACGAAATACAAAATTTTTAGGGAAACTTAAAGGCATAGTTTTCTGTTTTTCATAGAAGGTTGTAGATAAGAATAAGGCTGAGGGGAGTGGTGCTGAGTGCACCGAGCTCCACCTCAGCTCCAGCTAAGAAAAGAATAATCAAAGAAGAGAGAGGAGGGTATGGTTGCCGAATGGGAGAGAAGGAAGGAGAGAAGAAGGAGGAAGAAGAAACAAACTCGGCATGCCACCGCCGAGTTGCCCTTTCGAGCTCGGCTAGTCGAGTGGACGGCTCGGTGTTCGCCGAGCACACGTAGGACTCATCGAGTTCCTCGCTGAACCCACTGTGAAGCCTAAACATGAACATAAGTAGTCAGCCCCGGTTATCACCATGGGCAAGGTGAGCATATGCACAGGGCCCACCATTTTAAAGGGACCAATTTTTTTATTTTTATATTATAGTCAGTTTTTAGGCCCAAATGCAAAGCTTTTCCAGACCAATCCTCTAATCGAGATCAATCGTACACTCGTAGTCCACACACGAAGGCAGCAAAGCGATCATTCAGAAGGGTCGATTACTTAGATTAATCGATTACGGAAATCACTCGATCATTCGATCGCCCACTACTGCAGTCGTGCTAATCAGGTAATCAATTTATAGTTTTATATTTATTCCATATTAAGGACATAGAGCCCAAAGATACAGAGCCCAGTGATAATACACAACAGCCCAGCTCATGAATACAACACGTGCACAAGCATTGTCCAGTTGTTATTCAGTTGTATATTCAATTATATAGTCAATATAGTTCCTATATGTACTCCTATAGAATAACTTGTATTCAACTGTGTATTCAGCCTATATAAGGTATGTAAATCAATTGAATAGAATCAATAAATTCATTCTTAAGTATATGTTCTGTTATGGTATCAGAGCTCATATAGCTCCTTCGAGTCTTCCCAAAATCTCGATCCTTCAAAACTTCCACTCAAATCAAAAGCAATATGACGTCGATTGTTGAAGTCACCACTCATACCCACTTCCCAATCAAACTCACAGCCTCCAATTTTCCTGTCTGGCGAAAGCAAGTGGTCGCAACCCTAATCGGTCTTGGACTTGACGACTATATAAAAGACTCTACTGAATCAAACTTACCGCCACCAAAAGTTCTATCCACCGACAACACAAAATCAAACCCAACTTATCTCCTCTGGTTCCGCCAAGATCAAATTATTCTTGGTGCTCTACTTGGAAGTTGTTCATAAACTATCCAACCAATTGTTTCATCTGTTGAGACTGCACAACAAGCATTTAAACGCCTCACTGAAAGTTATGCAAGCGTCTCCAGGTCTTGTATAATCTCATTGAAGTCCAGATTGGAAAACAATCCCAAAGGTACTCGCTCCATCACTGAATTTCTTCTTGATATGAAGAACATAGCAGATGATCTTGCTTTAGCTCAAAGTCCTGTTGATGATGAAGACCTAATTGTCCACATACTGGGACAACTAGTTGAAGACTATACACATATCTCCTCTGCTCTTAAAATCATAGACACACCCATCACTTTTCCTGATCTCTTTAATAAACTAGTAGATCATGAACGCCACCTAAAAGACACTCAACCAACACCGGTCATTACCACTGTCAACAACACTCAAAAGTACTCTAACAAATATTCACCTAGACTCAACTATGACAACCGAAACTCAAACAGGTACAATAACTCAAGTGAAAGATCATATCGCCCTCCTGTTCAACACAATGGAAGAAACAACTATCAAAGAAGTAACCGCAATACTAGCTACTGTCAATCTTGCAATATACATGGGCACGAAACTAAAGATTGTAGGAAGCTTGCACGATTTCTCAAATAAAACAACATTACAATCAACATGAGCTCTTCATCAAGTCCAGTGGTCAACACCACTTCAAGAAACTCCTCTTCGTCTCCACCGCCATGCATGTTTGACAATGATGCATCTAATCATGTAGCATCTAATCCCGCATCGTTCCACACATTATCAGAATATGGAGGACCCGATGAAATTGTGTTGGGTAATGGTAAAGCCCTATCTATCTCTCACACTGGTCATTCCACTCTTCCAACTTCCTCCCGTCCTCTAAATCTTCACAATGTTTTATTTGTTCCTAAGTTAAGAAATAATCTCATCTCAGTAGCTAAACTATGTAAATCTAACCATGTTTTTGTTGAATTTTTCTCCACTTTCTTTCATGTCAAGGACCTGCGCACGGGAACAATACTCATGCGGAGAGTGAACGTCAATGATGTATACTATGCAGCCATCTGTTCCCTTCGCAAGCTACCACAAATAAACTCAATGGTCATCTCAAATAAATCAATCCTTTCCTGGCATCACAAGCTTGGTCACCCGTCTATCAAAGTTTTGAAGTTTCTTTTAAGTCTTTTAGGATTATCATGTAATAAAGTATCATCAATTTCGTTTCATTATGATTCATGCTCTATCAATAAAAGCCACAAATTACCTTTTGGTACAAACTCTTTCAAAGTATCTAAACCACTGGAACTTGTTTATTCAGATGTGTGGGGTCCAGTACAACCTTCGAATGATGGCTACACTTACTATGTCACATTTTTTGATTTCTACTCCCGTTATATTTGGTTGTACCCAATGAAAAACAAGTCTGATGTCTCCACTTGGTTCCCACAATTTCGAACGCTTGTTGAAAAATATTATAATACCCCTTTTGTCTCTTTATTCACTGATAATGGAGGAGAATTCATTAAACTCGCCTCATACCTCCAGCAACATGGTATATCTCACTTTACTACTCCTCACACGCCAGAACAAAATGGCATAGCTGAGAAACGCCATAGACAGATAGTTGAAACTGGACTCTCCCTGTTACATCATGCTAATCTCCCTCTCACATTCTGGACCCATGCGTTCCAAACAGTTGTTCATCTTATCAACTGACTACCCGCACCAGTTCTTGCTTTTCAATCACCCTATGAAAAACTACACAACACATCTCCCACATATCAAAAGCTAAAACCCTTTGGTTGCTTATGTTACCCATGGTTGAAACCTTATTCTTCCTCCAAACTCCATCCAAGATCCAAGAAATGCATCTTTCTTTGTTATTCTTCCTCCAAATCAGCCTATAAATTTTATGAACCTACCTCGCATCGCTTATATCACTCTCGCCATGTTAAGTTTATTGAGCATATCTATCTGTGCCAAACTGAAACCTCCTTCTCGCTACCCACTGCTGATAATTTTTGCTCTACATCTTATATCGAGTCTGATGTGACTCCTACCTCCACAAATCCACCTTGTTGTCCTCCATCTTCTATCACTAACACCATACCCATCACTACTTTACCAACCAACTCCACTACCACAGATGATGATAACTCATCACTTCCATCATCACCGCCACATTCGTCATCTCCTCAACCCGCATCCCCCTTACCACCACCTGTTCGCATGGCTCCTCCAACATCCCCACCAGCTGCAACTATATTTGCTCACCCAATTCGAAACAGAAAACGCAACCCAAAATACTTTAATGCCAGTCTCATTAACACTACTACCCTACATCCAATACCCTCCTCCCTTGAGCCTTCTACTCACAACCAAGTGCTTAAAGATCCTAAGTGGCGACATGCTATGAACCTAGAATACAATGCACTACCTCAGAATCAGACATGGGTTCTCGTTCCCTCTTCCAATCATACACCTATCGGATGTAAGTGGATCTTTCGAATCAAAAGAAATCTAGATGGATCTGTTTCTAAATACAAGGACCGTCTTGTCGCCAAGGGCTATCTTCAACAACATGGAAAGGATTACTTTGACACATTTAGCCCTGTTACCAAACCTGTCACCATTCGAACTATTCTCTCTATAGCACTTGTAAACAACTGGCCCTTACGTCAATTGGACGTAAATAATGCCTTTCTTCACGGCACACTTCATGAAGAAGTGTTCATGTCCCAACCACCTGGATATAGCCACCCTCAATATCTGAACCATATTTGCAAACTAAAACAATCTATCTATGGTTTAAAGCAGGCCCCACGTGCATGGTATATCGAACTTACTACCTTTCTTCTTCATTTCGGCTTCAAAAAAATCCCTAGCCGATGTTTCCTTATTCATCTATCATAATCAAGGAGTCACTTGCTATTTTATGGTCTATGTCGATGACATATTTATCACAGGAAACAACTCAAAATTTATTGACTCCTTCATTCAAGCCTTAAGCACAAAATTCTCTCTCCAAGATCTTGGAATGATCCATCAATTTTTAGGAGTAGAAGTCATTCCTACTCCTACAGACCTCTTCCTTTCCCAACACAGACATATCTGAGACATTCTACTCCAGTATCATATGGACGGAGCTAAAGACGTGACCACACCCTTAAGTGCTACTGAACCTTTGTCTCTTGTAGATCAATCACCCACAGTTTATGCTACTCCATACCGAAAAATTGTAGGCTCTCTACAGTACTTAGCCTTCACCCGCCCCGACATTTCATTTGCCATAAACAAACTCTCACAGTTCATGCATAATCCCCGACAAACTCATTGGCAAGCCCTCAAATGGTTACTTCGTTATCTTAAAGGCACCATTCATCATGGGCTTCTCCTTAATAGAAACTCTTCTTCAACACTATCGGTCTTTTCAGATTCTGATTGGGGTGGTATTCATAGTGCGGGAAGATCAACTACAACTTATTTACTATATCTTGGTACCAATATAGTTTCCTGGAAATCAACAAGGAAAAAGTCTGTTTCTCGCTCATCCATGGAAGCTGAATACAAGGCGCTTGCAAATGTATCAGCTGAACTCATTTGGCTCAAAAACTTATTAACTGAATTAGGGGTACCTACAACCACTACTCCAACGTTGTTCCGCGACAAGGCTAGAGATACTTACCTATGTGCTAATCATGTGTATCACTCTCGAATGAAACATGTGGCCCTTGATTATCACTTTGTTAGAGAACAAATTGTTGTTGGTCTTCTCACAGTTCTTCATGTCCATTCTCAAGACCAACTTGCAGATATGTTAACCAAGCCTCTCACTCGAGCACCATTTCTACGTAACAGATCCAAGATTGGAGTATTCGATGGATCCTCCATCTTGCGGGGGCGTATTAAGGATATAGAGCCCAGTGATAATACACAACAGTCCAACTCATGAATACAACACGTGCACAAGCATTTTCCCGTTGTTATTCAGTTGTATATTCAATTATATAGTCAATATAGTTCCTATATGTACTCCTATAGAATAACTTGTATTCAACTGTGTATTCGGTCTATATAAGGCATGTAAATCAATTGAATAGAATCAATAAATTCGTTCTCAAGTATATGTTCTGTTATTCCACACTTCCATAGACCAAATTGATAGATTATTTGATTTCTTCAGAAATTTTGTTCATCGTATTCTATGATAATTAGGTTTTAGGCGTCGTATGTGTAAAATATAATGTGAATTTATTTAGTGTCTTTAAAGGGATGAATAAATAGTATGTATCGACAATAAACAGAATACGAATGAAGTATGCAGTCTTGCAGTTAGACCTACCAAATTTTAAAGTTCTATTTAAACTTAAAACCAACACTTAAAAGGTACAAAATGTATTAAAATAGCATGTAAAGCAGGCATATATAATTTAATATATATCTTGTACCAAGAACACATATTACCCCCACGTTCTTGAATTTGATCATAAAGCTATATTTATGTCAGGTTGCACAAGTTTAGCTTCAAATTTGAGTAATTAGTCAACACTAATACAATTTTTCCATTTCTGCTTATTAATAAAACTAAACTTGATATAAGCCTATGGTTAATTTAATTAGCTTTTAAGTGTGCATTTGGTACAGACAAATGGAATTGTAGCAGAGAATGGAAATACAGAGAAAGATAATTAAGCTAGAGAAATAGGATTGACACTCATGTTTGGTAGAACTGAAAGTCCACTAGAGAAATGTTTTTGAGAATCATTTCTCTTGTTTGGTTGTATTAAGTAATGAAATGGGAATGAGTTTTTTTACCTTGTTTATTCATTTTCAAACAACATTTTTTGTAAAAAATGATTATGATTTACATCTTAATCAGTCAAAATATGCATCTTTTATGATTTTAATTTTTCATTTTAACATTAATTGCTACCAAATAATTTATTTTCTAATCAATTAATATTATTTTATATACATCTTATATTGGAAAACATATTTCTAATATAAATAAATAACTTACAACTAGATTTTAGAGAAATATGAAAATCATACTATTCAAAAACTATGTCCAACATATGATATGCAGAAAAGTAAAATTCAATATTCCTAACAACTAAAAAAAGATAATTATATCTAATATAGAATGTGCAAAGGGTCAACTTCAATATTCGTAAAAAAAGTTTAAAAAAAACATAACTTAAAATAGTCTAATCATGATATTGAGTCATCCGCAATCATTTTCATGTAACAAATCTTTTCTTTTTCCGTCATGATAAAAAATGATCGGGCGCGGAATTGATCTTTACTAAATATTTAATCGCCTTAATTCGTGGTTTGACATTGATATTTGGGATGTGTTGTATATCTTCGATAACTTTATGTATCATATCATATGCTTCCTTATTTTCTTGTCTTCCTATATTGTATATTGTTTCAGTAAGTTTCTCACCAACCTCCTTGAAAGTATCTTTCATTTCTTTCGCTACTTCCTTATAAGAGCTATTGGTGTCATCAGATGGAGGCCTTTTGCGTTTACTATTGACACGATCAGTTTGTTGTGTCTCTTCAACAATATCTTCCAACCCTTCCACATCAACAGGTGAGTTTCTTTGTGTCTCTTCAGTCACATCTTCGTCTCCAAGATCAGTAGCTCCATTACCAGTAGCTTTATCCTTACCAAAGATTTTACAGAGGTTATCGAATTAGGGAAATGGTTTATCGCGAAAACATGCAACACCTTTATGACTCTACAAGAAATATAAAAAATTAATTGGTTAGTATAACTTTCCAATCTATATTAATGATGCTAAAAATACTACAAACATAATCATTATAGTACCTTTATGTACTCATCCCAAACTTCAGCATCGGCTGTAACACAACATTTATCCGTATCCCAGCCTAATCCACTCGTGTTTGTTCCATATACCATATCGTGTACGATGTTGAAATGGTTTTTCCATGTCTTCATCCTTGATTTAATATGAGGCTCTGCTTTCAAACCTGAGTTAGGGAGACTTACATCTAGTAATTGTTGCACTGCCTTCAAATAAACAGGTTTGAATCCGTTGTCAGCATCACCATACTTTCCGGATACATGTAACTCTAGCAATGCTTCAATCAACTTTGCATCTTCTTCCGTGGTCCATGTGTGTTTGCTTCGCCCATGCCTACAAAAAAATTTACAGTAGATGCTTGAAATAGTAATTCAACCACTAAACATAATATTGTCACACCAAATAATGAATACAAAAGACAACAATCCTAACAAAAAAGTGATGTCATTTGCCATATATGTATTATTATTGAATGAAATATGAAAAGTTGAAAACCTAAATTACTTATAGGTATTCGTATAAAAGTGCACATATAAATTTGAAAATTAATGCATACTAAAACACCTCTGTCGAAATCATTGTAATTCCAAATTATTGCAATATTAAAACAACCATGTGAAATCTTATGTACCATAAAAAAGTATATATGCAAACCATTAATAAAAAAAGTATTCCTATGAGCAATGGCTTTTCCAAAAAGCAAATTGGAAACAAAATAAAAAAAAATAATAAAAAAAAAAAAAACACAGGCGTCAACCAAATAAAAGTACACACGAGTAATTGTATGGATGAAAAAGAAATAAAAAAAACCACACCATCAATTGAGAAATAGTAGAAATAGGAGTAGCGTTTGATCGACAAGAATGGGACGTGATGGGGGGTAGAAGTAACACAGCAGTAGGGTTTATCGTGAAGATTTATGAAAGTGAGGGAATAGATCGACTTATATTGAAACGTAATTGTTGACGAGAAGATTCGAACGTGATACCCTATTGACACATAGAAGCGTGAGATCAATTCTCCGCTTTTTTTTCCAAGAGTTGTTTCTCCCATTTTCTCTATAAAATATAGAGAATTAATTAGGTGGAAATGGAAATAAATTATTTCTCATTCTCTCCTTTTTAAGTACTAACCAAACAAAAGAAGTGAATACATTCCATTTTTCTGCCCCTAATTCTCTGTACCAAACACCCCTTAACTCTAATTGAATGTTGAGAAAACCTATATTACTTGTGCTAGTTAGTAATTACTTGTTAGATTAGTGTAGTGTATGTTAATTACTTATGGGATTAGTGTATATAGACTCTCAATGTAATTTTTGGTTTTTTACATTTTGTCAACTATTTGGTTTTTAATTACAATTTGATTTGAAGTTTCAGTTTCTAGAATGTTACAATTTGAGTTGAAGTATTAGTGTGACAAACTAAGTCAATTGTTGTTGGAATTATGTTTTCAAAAGGGGTACACCGTACCAGATTCTATAGTACACCATACAAGGAAGTAGCGGATGTACCAAAATGAACCTACCCTCCACCGTACGAGATACGTCCACCCTAGTGAACCGCGTTCCTGTACCGAAGCGTACCGCGAACTATGTGACTATGGTTTTGGGTTAGCTGTTATAGTTGTTACAATATGCAATTACTCATTAAAATACTATGATTTTGACATGTTATGCTATAAAGTTTATCATCATTTTAAAAAAACTTTAGTTTACATAATTTAATTCGTTACACGTTAGGCCTTAAGGGCCTTTTTTTTACCGGCTCGTCTTAGGCATTTGAATCCTCATAATCGGACCTGTAAGTAGTGGTGAGCCTATATAATTCAAATGTGGATCACTTGACCCACCTAAAATTAACAAGTTAACAAGAATTTATATATAAAAAGTATTTAGGACCTATCTTAATTATTTTGGTGGACCTAGCTAATATGTTTGGAAAAAAAGGAAAGAAAAAAGATATAAACTATAGATAATAGAAAACATTATATTTTTGGCGTTAAAGAGTCCCACATAACCACATTGGAGGCCGTAAGAAGATTACTAAAGGTTTTCTATTATAAATAAATGCTTACATTTACATATTTTTACATCATAAGCTTCTCGATGTCTAGTCTGGTTTTTGTTATAAAATAAAAAGGAAAAACCAATTTTGGCTAAGTCCTTTCTTCACCAATTTTTATTCATGCGGAACTAGTTATTTTTTTAGTTGAACTGACCCGGTTTTCTCTTAAACCGTCCCGGTTAAACTCGGTTAGCGAACTATATTTTCTATTCTAGACTCGCCACTGCACATAAATGTAGCTAGGATTCAGCGATCGGATCTAGAAAGCGGTTTGTGACGAGTGAAGAGAGGCAGGATAAACTAAGAAAAAAACGTTTTTTCATGTATGGGATACCGAAAAAATCTTGTTGGATTTCATCCATGTGACGAAACTGTTTTTTTTTTTTTTTTTTTTTGCTTTTTAGAATAATCAAGTTTAAGGATGGGATGAGACAAAATACTTGTTCGATTTCTTGACATATTAGAAGAAGGACCATCGTCGAAGATTGATGGTCTGAAATTGTTAGTCTTTGTCTAGCGGTGGAGATGATTTCACTCATTTTAGAAAATAAATAAACATAAGGGTTTTCTTCTGGTGCTACTATATAGGGGTGAGCATTTGGACCTATGGTCCGGACCGGATCAGACCGTTTTTTTGGATCCTCGGGCTGGGTCTCGGTTCTTGGATTTGAGCAAAACCGGTCCGGTCTTTTTACCGGTCCGGTTCGGCCAATTCTGGGTAAAAACCGGTTTTGGACCGACTTATTTAAAAAAAAAGTTATAATTTGTAAAATTCTTTAAACAAACATATCTCATTCGTTTTAAGTCGGACTCACATGCGGTTTTTTTTCAACGTGTAATTTAGAGTTTGTAGATGATTTTAGACTATAATTTTGTTGATTTTGGTGGTATATTCGATGAGTTACAATCCTTCAAAGATGAGATATCAAACCGGAAATAATTCAACTTTTCAACAAAAATTTAAACTTTTGTATTTTATGATATTATTTAAACAATCATATCTCATTTGTTTTAAGTCGGATAGACATGCGGTTTTTTCCATTGTGTAATTTAGAGTTTGTAGATAATTTTAGACTATAATTTTTTGTTTTTAATGTTATATTCGATGAGTTACAATCCTTCAAAGATGAGATATTAAAGCTGAAATATTTTAGCTTTTTAGCAAGAAATTTAAACTTTTGTATTCTAGGAAATTCTTTAAACAAGAATATGTCATTCGTTTTAAGTCGGATTGACATGTGGTTTGTAACACTTGATTCAGGTATCATGTATTCCTCTAGCATTTTAGGGTTTTGGATTGGGACTCAACGAGTTGGGAAGCTTCAACTCGTCGAGTAGGGATCATTTTGGACGCGGGATGAATGGTCTACTTGACGAGTTGGAAGGCCCTAACTCGACGAATAGAAGCTAGAAAGGAAAACCCTAATTTTTCGGGATTTGCACCCTATATAAAGAACTTATGGCTCATTTGTGGCCTCCCTCATCGTCTTTATAGCCCAAAGAAACCCTAATTCGAGCCTTCTAACTTCTTAAGTGTGTGTGAGAGCCTAAAAGAGTGATTTTGGTGTGGTGGTGAAGGAATTTGGAGCTTGAAGAGGTTAGAGCAAAGGGAGAGGTTGTATATCCGACATCTACTATGTGTTAGCAACCATTTGCAGGTAAAAAGTCTTTATCTTGGCTTTCTATTTCTTAGATCTTCCCTTATGCAAGAATATGGTCATTTATAGTGCAATGTGGAGTCACTCTCGGGTTTGAGCTTGTCATGAAGACATGGTCTCAAATCTGGACTCCTTTAGGCCCCATGGACATAAATTGTCGACTTTATCTAGTCTTGGCCCTTCTCCATGCCCTAAACATCTTCCTAAGCTTAGTTTTGAGTGTTTTAGACTCTTGAGGCCTTGCATGCACATAAAGTTGGCAACTTTACGTGGTAACTACACCCTACGGGGCTGGATCTGTTGTTTGGAGCTTTTAATTCGACTGGAAAGGACTTAATATGAAATAGGTGATGGAACTCGACGAGTTGCTTAGCCAACTCGATGAGTCGAGTCAGGTTTTCCCGCATTTTGAATCCTAGATAAAACCGACAAGTTGATGAGATAACTCGATGAGTTAGTTAGGGTTTTTCCCGGTTTTCTGAACATTGAAGAAACTCGACGAGTTGCTAGATGCACTCAACGAGTTGAGGTCAACATGGGTTATTGACCTTGAATGTTGACTTGGATTTTGACCATGGTTGACTAGGTTTGAATTTAAGGGGGTGTTTGGGATTGCTTTTGAACATCAAAAGTTCTTTTGGTAGAAGGACTTTTTATAGGACTTTATGCAAAAGATGATATTTAAAATATGTTTGGATTAATAAAATAACTTTTGGTCTAACTTTTATATGTAAAGTCACAAAATGTGACTTTTTGAAACCCCTATTTTTCCTCATTGCAAAAAGTCATTTTAAAAGAACTTTTTTATTATCCAAACAACTTTTGCTTTTTTGACTTTTTTAAAAAGTTAAAAGTTAAAAAGCTATTCTAAAAGCAATGACAAACACCCTCTAAGAGTATTTTGGTGTTTCGGGATTTTGACAAATAAGTCACTTGGTGATTGTAGGCGGTTGAGTTGGAGTTGTGGATTGGGATTGATCTTATCGGTTCATCATTTCTTGATATGTGAGTCTCCTCACCATACCAATGGGTCGAAGGCACCAAGGTCGGCACATTATATGTTATATGGAATGTTTGTTTAACACCCGGTTCCAGGTATGCATTTAATTAAGTCAATTTTATAATTTTACCCTTGGACTCGACGAGTTGAAGGCCCAACTCGTCGAGTAAGATCGAATCTGGGTCGGGAACTAAGTAGTCTACTCTACGAGTCGGAAGACCGACTCGGCGAGTAGGCACTGTCTGATGAAAACCCTAATTTCAAGGGTTTGTCTCCCTATTTAAAGAACATAATTCCCCTATGACCTCTCTTATCACTCCCTCAACGTCCAGAAAACCCTAAACCGCCACCTTTGAGTCTTGTGAGTATTTGTGTGTCATTTCTTGAGCTACCTTGTGTGTTTGAAGTTTGGGTGAAGAAGAGGAAGAAGGAGGAATTCAATAGGAGATTTCAGATCCAGAATCAGCACCATCTTCTCCTCATTTTCTGGTAATAAAGCTTCACACTTGACTTATAATTTCCTAGATCTTCTTATGGCTATTTTGGGTTTTGAACCTTGAGTCTTGGGATTTAGACGTCCCAAGTTGATACACCTTCAGATCTGGACCTTGAAGGGTCCTCATGGCATAAAGGTGCCATCTTTATGGCCATAAGAACCCTCATGCATGCTATTAACCCCCATTTTGACTCTTTAAGCTCGAAAGCTTCATGCAAGCACGTAAAGTTTATGACTTTACGTGATATATCGGCCTTAGGGGCCCAGATCGACCTTTTGGTTAAGTTTTGTACATCAAAAATCGACTTATGGAATTGGTCATTAGTAGACTCAATGAGTTCGTTTTGGGACCCGACGAGTCATGTGTTGATTCCCCAAATCAGCTTGGGAGGAGAGACTCAATGTATTAGGACATAGCCATGGCCTAGAAACCATGGGACTCGACGATTGGAAGAACACACTCGGCGAGTCCAAGGCAATCTCCCAACCCATGAAGATAGACTCGACGAGTTGTTCATACAACTCGGCGAGTCACAGACTGGACATGTTCATATGATGAAGATAGACTCGACAAGTTGTTTATACAAATTAGCGAGTCGGTTAAAGGTTGTCCCGATATCATGAATAAAGGAGTAATCGTCGAGTTCTTGCTAAACTCGGCGAGCAGAATCGGGTTGAGCACAAATGAAGGACTAGGAGACTCGACGAGTTGGAGGGCCAACTCGGCGAGTCAGGTCAACTGGAAGTTTACTTTGACCAGGATGTTGACTCTAGCCAAGGGTAAAATGGTCATTTTACCCTGACAATAGTTATCAGTGTTTTGACTAAGTGTCATTGTGGCAATTATAGCCGGGGAGTCGTCGGAGCAGCAGTCAGTGTAACACCGAGAATTTTCAAAACAAAATTTTCATTTTAAATTGCATAAAACACATGTCATTTTAAATAAACACCATTTAATACTCAACAAAGTTTTCAAAAAATTATCAAATCCAGAATCCTCATTCATAACTCTTTTCTCTAGCATGTACAATCGAGCCGCCGCCTTCCCGCGATCCTGAGAAGAACCTGAAACACATAACACATAACACGGTAAGCACGAAGCTTCGTGAGTTCCCCAAGATACCACATACAACACATAAGCCACTCGAGGCTATAACTCGGTATGACCCTCCGGTCAATGTGTCTCAGCGAGACCCTCCAGTCCCGTAGCTCGTATGACCCTCTGGTCCGGTCTGACTCGTTGGACCCTCCGGTCCGGTCTGATCGAGCACCCTCTGGCCTCATGAGTCGTTGTACCCTCTAGTTCGGTCTATATAACACATTGCATACATATAACACAATGCACATAAATCTCAATATACACATACACATAAGACCCTCCGGTCTGCACATAGATACCACTCTAGCTAATGTATAGTGAGAAGACTCACCTCGGGTAAACTCGGATAATCTCGAACTCGAAATACTGATCTAGCCTCTGCCTAATCACATAAAATAAATACCTCTAATTAATAACGGCTCTCAAAGGCAAGACTAGTCCCTTCCTATATTCTCTCAGAAAGGGAAAAGACCATTTTACCCCTCCAATGGTCCAAATGTCCAATTGTTGACCAAACCCTAAAAGTCAACGAAAGTCAACAGAGGGTAGTACATGGGGCGTACCAACTCTGTACGCGAGGCATACCCCGGCTTATCCATAATCGGGGATCTCAACCCCTACGCGGCGCGTTCTAAGATTTACGCCCAGTGTAACTCTCAGTTTTCATACTCTTAATGTTTTTGGTCTGATTCGGTTAAGATACAAGCTCGTATTCCAGATCTAGTCCTTCCGATGCCTCTTAACCCATAAAGTCAAAACATTTAAGCCTTTGCATGGCTGTAAAGGCCACCAATCACTCCAAAGTCTTATCCTCTCTCCTTATTAAGTCCTTATCTCATGCATGACTCAGTATAAACGATCAAGATTTGATTTCTATGGATCTACAACACATTTTATACTGAAATAGGGCAGATCAAGGCTTATGGAGACCATTTACTCATAAAGTCTCCATCTTGGGACAAAAACCCTAAAAATTTGTCCATAAAGCACAAATCCAAAATGATGAAGAAAGCTTTGAGCTTTTTACCTCCAAGTGGTGCCCCAACCTCTGAAAAGCTCAGATCCAAAGCTTGCACTCCAACTCTATCTTCCACAATGGCCCTCTCTTCTTCTTCACAAGCACACAATGATACTTTCAACCTCAAAACACACACACATAAGCTTAGAACGAAGGTTTGGCTCTCTTAGGGTTTCACTCTCTGTATAATGGTGGCTGAGATGGGGGCTATAGCATTCCTTTTATAGTGCTCATGTTTCATTTAGGGTTTTGAATCTGGGCCCATTACGCCCATCGTAAGCTAAGGTACGCCCAACATACCTGGGTAGAGTCCGCGTCAAAGGCACGCCCATGGGTACACGCAGCGTACTCTTCAGTACACCCAGCATACCCACTCGCCACCATTTTCTATTTTGGGCTAAATTGACAACTTGGAAAAGAAGAAGGATTAAAGAGATATACCTAAATTCCAGGATGTTACAATTCTCCCCCACTTGAGTTAGATTTCGCCCTCAAAATCGCTCCTTATCAACACATAGATCGAACTGATAGTCCGAAAAGCTCCACCGAAAGGACCTCTTATCATGCAACAATCTCTTCCAAGGACACCTGATCCCAATAGGAACTCCTGACCTCGAAGAAAGACAACCCCGAATGCCGTTGCGGTACTCGATCTGTCTCTTTCCGAACTTGAAAACTCCAGTGGTCTATCTCCCTGCCAAACCACCCTCGCAAAATATCATGTTAATCTCTCATCAATTAACAGACTTTAAGAATACTCTATGAACTTTGATTCTTTAATCGATCCTGGTTGAACTCAAGAGGAATAGAAAGGTCATAACCCACTAATGACCCACCGCCTGAACAACTATCAGAACTTATCGGAAAGAATAAATCCTAAAAATCTGACTTCAAACACAGGAAAAGACCACACTCACCTGGAAGTATTCTCTGACTCCCATAGACATAAGCCCCAGTTTCCTCTCAGATTCCCCTTTCAATACTGAGTGCCAGGTCAGCTCCCGACCCAATAAATGAACCTCCAAAGGTTACTCATCGCAGACCAAAACATCTCACCGACTTCCTTCTCACGATGACTATCTCGGCTCATCGCGACACACAAGTAACGAAGTTCGCTTTATCCCAAGCGATTGCTACAACTCATCTGAAATCGTCTCGCTTCCGACCCTCGATCATCTTCCACCCATTGGTTCCATGCGCTTTGCAAGTATTCTAATACCAACGAAACTGACCCACTTCGGTCAAATAAATCAGATGAAGAGCAATATCCCTCAAAATGAAACCCATCTACAAAACCGAAACTTCATCTCGCCTACTCAACACACGAACGAATCCAGACTCAAGCTCAAGATTCTGATTCAACAGCAGGCTTGGAACCACTCAATTCCAATATGGTACTCAGTTCATGACCTAAGATTCGCAAATTTAAGCACACACCTTCTCCCCAATCCCTTCCAATTACGACAATCCCCACTCATCTTGGGATATATCAACTCTCACTGACACGGAGACCCCCGTCTCGCCCCTGGTTCGGCAACCAGACTCCCGAAGACTCAAACGGTAAGGCTACCCAAGCCTAAGAACTCCCCTGCTCCATACTCTGACTAGTGAATGCTACGGCTCCCCGTAGCATCATAACACCCTCTTGCTAACTAATGAGTACTACAGCTCCCCATAGCAATCACAACACCCTTCCGCTGACAAGTGAGTACTATGGCTCCCCGTAGTATCAGAACACCCTTCCGCTGACAAGTGAGTACTACGGCTACCCGTAGTATCACAACACCTTCTCTCTGACTAATGAGTACTACGGCTCCCCGTAGCATCACAACACTCCCCTCTCGTTGACAAGTGAGTACTATGGCTCCCCATAGCAATCACAACACCCTTCCGCTGACAAGTGAGTACTACGGCTCCCCGTAGTATCACAACACCCTTCCGCTGACAAGTGAGTACTACGGCTCCCCGTAGTATCACAACACCCTCCTCTCGCACTAACTCATGGATGCTGCAGCTCCCTGTAGCCTTATAGTACTTTCTCTTACCATCCCACAGTCTCATCCTTTAGTCGACGCCATACTCTGCATCCGATAACCCATGATCCGCGACCCAACATAGATAGATGCACACACCATCCAAAAGTAAGTATCACTACTCCTGACGGCAACCGTCATGACAGAACTTCTTTTCTCTCTGCAATTCTCATTCTTATATAATCTCTTTTGACATCAACCAGTCGAAGAGCTCCCGTTGGAACCATAGATACTTTCTACACCGCTTTCCATCTCTTAACTCAGAACTCAAGATAATCTGGAACTAAGGACATCATACCCGGATACCTCAGTATACTATCACAGAATCTCATGATGTTTTACCCAAACCACAGATCTCCTACTTACGGTACCATACTCAGATACCACATTGCTCCTTCAGAATCTCACAACCGATCTTCCTCTCGCACCACTCGAATCTCAGATTATTCCATCTCCCAATTGGAAACACGGAGGCATCGTCAATGGCTCAAAACACGTTGACAAAAACCCGAAGCTCCCCCTCTTTTAATCAATACCCATACGAAACTACTCATATCGACCCTGATCACACTCGAACTCAACATATTCCAGCCCCGAAAATCCCAGGTCACCATCAATTCTCCAATCTACGACCACCTACCATAGATCCACTCATCCTTTCTTAAACACAATCTCATACATTTTCCCGTTTGGCACCTCGCCTCATCCTCCACTAACTTAGGGCTCACGCCTCTGCACCGTATATTTCCATAACCATTTCTCTGATCACCCATGAATGGATCACGGATCCCCTTACTGGAAAACCAGTTCTCCCCCACTCAGGGTTCGAACAATCACCAATTGGCACATCAACAATCTACCATTAGACCGTTTCATCAGTCATGTCACTCTTGACTCTTGAACGTATTACACAATCATCCCCGGGCCTTCCCAAAGGGAACCATACAATCTCCAAATATCTCGTCCCTGACAAAATCTCGTAATCCTCCCCACATGACTGCCTTTGGTCACCTTGAGGCCTCAGACTGACACACCGTCGGAAACCCCACAGCTCTGAATCCAATCTGTCTCTAATCCGCAAATAGTGCACTTTCACGCACTTCCACTCTAACTCCTCTACCTGCCTCCCAAAACGGGAATAACCATAAAACACATACCTCATTCTCATTGTCGATCCACAATGTAGACCACGAGGGCCACTGCCCCGATATAGTCCTTTTTAGCCACCGGAAACTACTAATAAAAGAACCTTTCAGGTCACAAAGAGTGACATCTCCATTATCGGCCGGTCGCTCAGCCCAAACTGTATTCTCCCATAACGCACCGTCCCTACTCATCTTTGAGTCTTGCGACTTCATTGGCGTCTCACAAGCAATCCCTCGGAGCTAACTCGATTTCCCTCTCAAGGGATGCTCCACCGAAACTCATTCAACATGGCCCTCTGTCCCCATACTCTTTCATATCTGATCTCAGTCTAACCTACCACATCAGGATAACTAGTAAACCAGAAGCACTAACCCTCACAAGTCTTGGTACTCAACCCATGTGACCATCTCTCGGTCTGCTATGCATCATGATACTCGAGCCATGTTATCTCCCCTTAATCTGCTACAAATCTTGGTACTCGAACCATGTTCTCTCTTCTCAATCCGCCTCAAATCATGGTACTTGAACCATGACATCACCTCTCGATCTACTACTTATCCTCGAACCATGACATCACCTCTCGACCTGCTACTTATCATGGTACTCGAACCATGACATCACATCTCGATCTGCTACTTATCATGGTACTCGAACCATGACATCACCTCTTGATCTGCTACTTAGATTCTACAAAATACTCCCTTCATCGAGTATGGGTCCTTTGCTTTCAGTAGTACGGGCCCATACTACCTGCCACATTTACCCATACTCCCCACACGTACCATCCCAGAGTCCCTAAGTAGCTGCTCAACCTTCTCAATCCCCAATCCCAACATGTGTTCTCGCTTACCAGCGAAATGCTCTACCCTGTCAGCGTACTCATCTGACTACGGTCACTTCCTAGGCTCTTCCTAGGTTCTCATACTTCTCCGCCATCAGCTGCTGAGAAACTCCTTATGATGCCAGTCATCTACCTCCTGAATATCGTCACATTCACTTGGTAGCTGACTCCCATCATCGAGAGTTTCACAAAGCATGAAGCAAGCAACATTCAGGCATCAAATAAACACGTAAAACCCAATCTAGGTGATAACTCCACTTGCTCTACTCATACTCAGAAGATATCACCGAACCCTGCAACTCCACCCCTTGCGGGTGTCTAACTACTCTCTCGATAGGCTCCACAAATGCTCATCTAGGTATCTCTCCAAGATTACTCCTCTACTCAAATCCCTCTCTAAAACGATTGTTGCTAGATATTCTCACTCAGCACATACTCGAAAGCGCATCACAGATAGCAGCAACTCCTAGGCTAAGCATCACAAATCATACCACTCTAGTCCTAAATATGAATACCTAGCCTACTCTAGCATGCATAATATATCATAACACATAACTTAAGGGTATTTTGGAAAATTACCGTTCGGGCGATGGCTGATTGTACACACTGCTCTTTTCCGCTTCCTCTTGAAATCTTTTACTCGTTTTGGAAAAATCGTTTCTTTTTTAAAACTTTTCTCAAGTCCTCAGTTTGAGTCCAGATATGCCCGAAGGTGTATCCGAATCCCTCAAACCAAGGCTCTGATACCAACTTGTAACACCGAGAATTTTCAAACCAAAATTTTCAATTTTAATTTCATAAAACACATGTCATTTTAAATAAACACCATTTAATACTCAACAAAGTTTTAAAAAATTATCAAATCCATAATCCTCATTCATAACTCTTTTCTCTAGTGTGTACAATCGAGCCACCGCCTTCCCGCGATCCTGAGAAGAACCTGAAACACATAACACATAAAATGGTAAGCACAAAGCTTCGTGAGTTCCCCAAAATACCACATACAGCACATAAGCCACTCAAGGCTATAACTCGGTATGACCCTCCAGTCAATGTGTCTCAGCGGGACCCTCCAGTCCCGTAGCTCGTATGACCCTCCGATCCGGTCTAAATCGTTGGACCCTCCGGTCCGGTCTGATCGAGGACCCTCTGGCCTCATGAGTCGTTGCACCCTCTGGTCTGGTCTATAAAACACATCGCATACATATAACACAATAAACATAAATATCAATATAAACATACATATAAGACCCTCCGGTCTGCACATAGATACCACTCCAAGTAATGTATAGTGAGAAAACTCACCTCGGGTAAACTCGGATAATCTCGAACTCGAAATACTGATCTAGCCTCCGCCTAATCACATAAAATAAATTCCTCTAATTAATAACGACTCTCAAAGGCTAGACTAGTCCCTTCCTATATTCTCTCAGAAGATGAAAAGACCATTTTACCCCTCCAATGGTCCAAATGTCCAATTGTTGACCAAACCCTAAAAGTCAACGAAAGTCAACAGAGGGCAGTACGCGGGGCGTACCCTGGCTTATCCAGAATCGGGGATCTCAACCCCTACACAGCACGTTCTGAGATTTACGCCTAGCTTAAGTATCAGTTTTCATACTCAATGTTTTTGGTCTGATTCGGTTAAGATACAAGCTCGTATTCCAGATCTAGTCCTTCCAATGCCTCTTAACCCATAAAGTCAAAACCTTTAAGCCTTTGCATGGCTGTAAAGGTCACCAATCACTCCAAACTCTTATCCTCTCTCCTCATTAAGTCCTTATCTCATACATGACTCAATATAAACGATCAATATTGGATTTTTATGGATCTACAACACATTTTATACTGAAATGGGGCAGATCAAGGCTTATGGAGACCATTTACTCATAATGTCTCCATATTGGGACAAAAACCCTAAAAATTGGTCCATAAAGCACAAATCCAAAATGATGAAGAAAGCTTTGAGCTTTTTACCTCCAAGTGGTGCCCCAACCTCTGAAAAGCTCAGATCCAAAGGTTGCACTCCAACTCTAGCTTCCACAATGGCCCTCTCTTCTTCTTCACAAGCACACAATGATACTTTCAACCTCAAAACACACACACACAAGCTTAGAACGAAGGTTTGGCTCTCTTAGGGTTTCACTCTCTATAAAATGGTGGCTAGGATGGGGGCAATAACATTCCTTTTACAGTGCTCATGTTTCATTTAGGGTTTTGAATCTGGGCCCATTACGCCCAACGTAAGCTAAGGTACGCCCAGCATACCTGGGTAGAGTCTGCGTCAAAGGCACGCCCATGGGTACGCCCAGCGTACCCACTCGCCACCATTTTCTATTTTGGGCTAAATTGACAACTTGGAAAAGAAGAAGGATTAAAGAGATATACCTAAATTTCAGGATGTTACAGTCAGACATTTCCCGCTCAGTATTTCAGCAGTCAGCTACGTGAGGTGAGTTTTCCTCCAATAGGAACGGGTCTAAGGCACCAATTCCGGTCCGCTTATATATTGGTAGTATACCGGGGTTAGCCCGATACAGTCTATATGTTTCTGGACTTAGGTCCGATGTCGGGGTAGTCCCGAGAAGTAGTTTGAATGCTTGATGTCTTTGTGATTCATGCATGTGTATGTGATTATGTTATATGTTATAATCATCTTATGCTATGTTCAGTTTATTCCGGACTACGGTCTGATGCAGCGGGCAAGGCCCTAAGTTATTCCGGACATCGGTCTGATGCAGTGGGTGAGGCCCTAGTTAGTCTGGACTTTAGTCCGATGCAGTGGGCAAGGCCCAATATTTGCTTTATATATATATATATATATATATATATATATATATATATATATATATATATATATATATATATATATATATATTATTGTATGGTATATGGTAGTTTGGGGGAGCTCACTAAGCTTCGTGCTTACAGTTTTCAGTTGTGGTTTCAGGTACTTCCACTAGCAAAGGGAAAGGCTCAGGATGATCGCATGACACACACCATAGTCTTCAGCCTGGGATTCTTACTCTGATATTTGATATGACATTTGACATGAGATTTGATATGTGATAGATATTGTGAAATTTTGAAACACTTAGTTGTTGATTTTATACTTAGGTGATGAAATGGTGGTTTTAATGATGTTTTAAGAACGAAATTTTTGGGTTGTATTTTTAGGATGTTTCAGTTAGTTGATTGTGTGATATGTGATATGATAGTTATCATTATGATACTTGCACGGAAGACCTCAGGGGGTTCCCGGGGCACGTAGGTGTAAGACCTTGGAGGGTTTCCATGGCATCCTAGGTAAAGACCTTCGGGGTCCCCGAGGCATTTAGGTGTAAGAACTTGGAGGGTTTCCACGGCATCCTAGGTAAACACCTCGGGGGATTCCTAAGGCATTAGGGTATAAGACCCTGGAGGGTTTCCTGGGCATCCTTAGTCAAAACATCGGGAGCTTCCCGAGGCATTGGACTAAGACCATGTGGAGGATCCCATGGCACCCAGAGTAACACCCTGGAGGGTTTCCAGGGCATCCTTATATGTTTATATGCATGGCTTATGTGGTTTATGTAGCTGATATAGCTAATATTGATTATATAATTATCTGGGTTGTGTGGGGTATGCTCTAGGGAACTCACTATACATTAGCTTACTGTTTGTTAGTTGTTTTAGGTACTTCAGAACCTAAGGGCAAGGGCTCGGCATGATGGCGCGACATGCACTCTCCGGTGTTTTGTATGGACATGTAATTTAGAGTTTGTAGATGATTTTAGACTATAACTTTGTTATTTTTAATGTTATATTCGATGAGTTATAATCATTCAAAGATGATTAGATATCAAAGCTGAAACATTTCAGCATTTTAGCAAGAAATTTAAATTTTTTATTTTGAGAAATTCTTTAAACAAGCATATCTTTTTTTAAGTCGAATTGACATGCCGCTTTTTCCAACGTTTAATTTAGAGTTTGTAGATGAGTTTAGAGTATAATTTTTGTTGTTTTTGGTTTTATATTCAATGAGTTACAACCTTTTAAACAAATGGTATAAAGTATAAACAATCAAACTTTGGCCGGTCCAAATGGCACAAGAAACAGAAACATATTCATTTTTACGAGTTGTGATGTATCAAACCCAAAAAAATATTCATTTTAATGAGTTGTAATGTATAAAACCCAGCAACATATTCATTTTAACAAGTTCTATTAGACCCAAAAACATGTTTTAACAAGTTTACCGTATGCATGTAAAGTTGTACCGGTCCAAATGGGTCCAAGAACCGGAAAATCAGACTTGGACCTGGACATGGACCTGGACTCGGTAAGTCTCATCCAGTCCGGTACACGGTCCACAATATTCTTCGAAACTTGTCCGATCCAAGAGCCGGTTCGGCCTGGTTCGGTCCGATCCAAATGCTCACCCCTACTACTATATATATCCCCTCACACATGTAAGTCGTCACATCATGTGGGGACACACAAGTACTATTACACTCACATTGGTGGGTACACAAAACAATTGGAGGTATGTATAGAGTTACCCTTTTCTTCACATAAACTCCAACCCCCCTCCCCCCCCCCCCCCCCCCTCTCATTGCTTCTTTACCCCTAAAATGGGGTTTTGTCTTTATGTTGTCTTTTTTATTTTATTTTATTTTTTGTTTTTATTTTTGTGTTTTTTTTTGTTCTAATATTTTTAATTAATACATATTATTATTATTATTATTATTATTATTATTATTATTATTATTATTATTATTATTATTATTATTATTAACATTAAAAAAAAATCGTTCGGACTTTTTTGTGTTATTTTTTCATTTAGTATTGTATTATTTTTTCGTTCGGACTATCCATCTATTATTCTTTCGTTCAGATTATCCTCATATTATTGTGATCGTTCCAACTAGCTATGCATTGTTTTTTAGGTCAGATTATCCATTTTTTATTTTTTTCGTACGAACTATTTTTGTGTTGTTTTTTTTTTATCCGATTAGTGTTGTAAAAATCGGTCTAGGCGGTGCCTAGGCACTAGGTGGCATCTTACCATCTAAGATTAATTCTAGTCAGTCTAATTAGGCGGAGTCGGTCTTGGGCGGCCCTAGATGGTCCTGGGCAGTCCTAGGCGGTTTAGACGGTAAAAAAACCAGACAGTCAAAATTTTCAAAAAAAAATCTCTAATTAGTCAAATTTATGATATCGGGTGACTAAATTTTGATGATTGATGACTAAAATTGTTAAAAAGATCCTTGATTAATCTAAACATCTTATATACGATGATTTAAATATTTAGACGACTCAATATGCCAAAGTTTTATGGTTATTTACTTATTTTGTTAGGATACAGGTAATATTTAATTTTTAAAAAATAAATTAGATTACAATTAAGGGTCTCTGCCTAGGCACTGATTAATCACCGCCTAAACCGATTAGTCCCCTTAAGCCTAGTCGAACGCCCGACCACCGCATAGTGACTTTTACAACCTTGATTATGACTATCCATGTGTTATTTTTCCATTTGGACTATTCACATTAGGGATGAGATTTAGAACTGAAAATTTGGACCGGAACCGGAATCGGACCGAAACCGAATCCGTTAGAACCATAATATGTAGAACCGGTCCAGGTTTCGGGTTTAAAGAATGGCTTTATCCAGGTTTCGGGTAGTTTGGATATCGGGTCCTTCGGGTCTGGGTAAACCGGGTTTAAGAACCGGGATCGTGTTAGGAATTGAAACCGGTTTTAGGTGCTGGAACTAGTTTCTATGAAAAGTTTAAAACATGCATATATCATTCGTATGAAGTCGGATTGGCATGAGATTTTTTTTAGAATGTAGTTTATAGTTTGTATATAATTTTAGACTATAATTTTGTCATTTTTGACTTAATATTCATTGACTTACAGTTCTTTAAAGTCGGGATATCAAAGTTGGACATTTTATGTTTTTCAGATATTTTTTTGTATTATGTGAATGTTTTAGAACATGCATATCTAATTCGTTTGAAGTCAGAATAGCATGCAGTTTTTTCCAAAGCATAGTTTAGAGTTTGTATATGATTTTAGACTATAATTTTGTCATTTTTGGTTTCATATTCATTGACTTACAGTCCCCCAAAGTCAGGATATCAAAGCTTCAGCTTTATTTTTATATTTTTTGAAATTTTAAAAATGCATATCTAATTCGTTTGAAGTCGGATCATCATGAGGTTTTTTGAAACATGTAACTTAGAGTTTGTACATGATTTAGACTATAATTTTGTAATTTTTTGTTTCATATTCATTGACTTATAGTTCGCCAAAGTTGGGATATCAATGTTGTGAATTTTCTGTTTTTCAGCTTTATTTTTATATATTGTGAAATTTTAAAAATGCATATTTAATTCGTTTGAAGTCGGATTAACAAGAGGTTTTTTGAAACATGTAGTTTAGAGTCCGTATATGATTTTAGACTATAATTTTGTCATTTTTTGTTTAATATTCAATGACTTACAATCCCCCGAAGTTGGGATATCAAAGTTGAAATTTCTCAAAGTTCAACTACTAAGTAATTACCAAAAAATTCCGGATTTCCTAGGTTTTTCGGTTCTAGACCCACTTTACCCGGTTCCACCAGACCCACTTTAATGTTTTCGGGTTTTCCAATTCTAGACCCCCATTACCCGGTACCTTACTCGAAGCTGAATTGGAATCGGTTCCTATATACCGGTTCGATTTACGGTCCTACAAAATCCCGTTAACCAGTTCTCGGGTTTTTCAGGTTAGGGTCTACCGGCTCGGGCTTGGACTCACTCTCATCCTTAATTCATCTTATAATATCATAACAAGTGTATATAAATGAAACATAGACAATCATCATCACCATACATAAAATATAACAACATACATTGTTTGCATCTTTGTGACCATTCATAAATTACATCCCAAAAATTAACAAGTGTATGGTGAAAACAAATTACAGCAAATTCCCAAATGTCCAAAGCTGCCAACCTGTTTAGTGAGTTCCCCAGAATACAAGTTATTTTGAAAAGTGTCAACATATAAAATGTTGGTGAGTTCATAAGCATGTTTATATGAAAACTTTGCATTGGTTTGTAAACTCCAGAAAATCTGATATTTTCTAAAATAAATAGTTTGTGAGTTTTCTTTCAAATCTTGTATTATAGCATGTGTATCATTGTTGATAGAGTATAGAGGGTGTCTCCCAGAAAATCCTGTATTTTCTGATTTATATAATAAAATGTGGTCTTACCCCTGAGACCCGAGTGGTAGAATTAAACGTAAAATAGTGAATGTATGGTTTGTACTTTGTAACATGAGTAGAGTATGTGTATTTCGTAAATTTATTGTGTTGTTATTCTCTATGTGAGTCGTTGTAACCATACTAATATGACGGAGTGCCTGTCTTGACGTTCTTCAGGCGTCGATTTCTAAGAAGACATTTGTCACCCTAGACTCACCTGTCTAGCTGTAGCGAGCAGCTTAGGTGTGGGGAGTCAACCCCATATAGATCTATACTCAAATTACCGCTCTCCCTCCAGGAGACTCTGGTTATAACTACAGGACTTTCTATGTACTCTGGTTAGGTACGAGTGAAGGAGTGTCTCACAAGAGCCTTAACGAAATTTACGCGAACAGTGTGTTTCATTATTTAACGTTAAAATAATGTTACGAGTGTATACCTTTGACTATAACTCATTGATGACAAATATAATCAATTTTATCGAGAGTGTCGGAATGACTTGTGATTTAACTGTTGTTATCAAAACCGTCTATTGTTAACAATATTTTCACGAGAGGCTCAATTCACATAATATTTACACCAAGGCACAAATAATGTCAAGTTTGTCATATAAGGCCCATTTTTACTTAAGTATGCAAAAATGGCCCATATTTTTTAATTCACACACTTTCGGCCCATTTTAATTTAAAATATCATAAATGGCCCATTTTTGTTAAAAATAACCATTTTAGCCCAACAATACCGAAAATGACATAAAAGCCCATTTTCATCAAATATGACACTTTAGGCTCATTAATACTGAGAATGTCAATAAAAGCTCATTTTTATCAAAAATGACACTTTTGGCCTATTATTACCGAGATTGTCAATAAAAGCCCATATTTATAAAAAATGACACTTTTGGCCCATTATTACCGAGATTGTCAATAAAAGCTCATTTTTATCAAAAATGTCACTTTTTGCCCATTAATACCGAGAACATCAATAAAAGCCCATTTTTATCTTTATTGTCAAACATGACCCCTTTTGTATACTTTCTTTAGTTTCATAGTGAGCTTAAGCATACTTAGCATTTTTAACCAAACACAAAAGTTACATAAGGTAAGTTATTCCAACAACTCAAGACTTGGGAAATCTCAAAATTATGGAGCTATTAGCATAATTTCACAACATATCAACACATATATCATACAAAACATACACATACAAGCATACATACTAAGATTTTACACAAAACTAGCTTTATTCCCCCTCCCCCCCCCCCCCAAAAAAAAAAAGGTAGTAAATCACGAAAACAAGGGGTATGAAGCTCACCTTGAGGTTTGATCGGTTTTGAAGAGGAAAATGAAATTTTCGGCCTTAGCTAGCTTCTTGAAGAGATTTTTCGATGTTGAGATGGTTCTAGGAAGCAAAACATGAAAAATGGAGTTGTATGATGAATGATCTTAGTGTAAGATGGAAACAAAACATCTTGAGGGTGATAATAGCTTACCAAGTTTATGAAGGTTTGAGAAGATCTTCTTGAATGCACACACAACCCACGAAAATTGAAGAAGAAAAATGAGAGTTTTCCTCGAGTTAAAGAGGGAAGTGAGGTAAGGATGAATTTTTTTCGCAATAAAAGTGGTGATGGGGGAGTTGGCATCGACAGATTAAGGTTGTGTTTGGCGCGCCACAACTAGCTTATTTTTCGAGTTTTTTTATGTTGTCGTGTTTGGTAAGCCAAAAAGTAGCTTATAAACTAGCTTTTTGAAAAGCTACTTAGACTAGCTTTTTAGGAGCTTTTTTTTAAATTTTCCAAATACACCCCTTAATTAATTATAAAAACACATACTCTCACATGTCCTTTTTTGTAATTTTATATATTTCAGCTAGCTTTTCAGCTAGTCTTACCAAATGTCATTTTTTATCAGCTAGCTTTTCAGCTATCAACTAGCTTTTTATTTAACAACTAGCTTTTCAGCTAGTACGCCAAACATAGCCTAAGAGGAAGAGAGGAGAGAAAGAGAGTGTCTTGGATGCATGGTGGACAACAAACCCCTTCATTGATACATGTTGGATATAACATAGAAGTATGTTATGTAAACTTGAGGTGTCACAATTTAAATTAATATCATCTTTTCTTTTTTTCTTTTTTTATATAACCGATCGGATTTTTTTGGAGAGGGAAGAAAGAAAAGAATGTTGAGCTTAGGTTTGAAGTGTAACCGAGAACTAATTGGCCCAATAAGGGTTTTGGCCCATGAAGGCCCGTTTATGGGTTTGCGGCCCAATGATGCTAAATGGTAAGGTTTCCGGCCTAAAAGGTTAAATGAAAGAGTTCTTGGCCCAAATAGGGGTCCATTAAGGGTTTTCGGCCTTTGAAGGCCCATTAAAGGGGTTTTCGGCCCGACATAATACCCCATGGACGTATTCGGCCCACTTTAGTCTAAGGAAGATGTTTACGGCCCAATAAGGCCCAAGAAGAGTCTTATGGCCCAAAATACTATTACATAATTAATTTCGGCCCAAATGTGGATTCTCGGCCCAAAAGAACCAAGTTGAGAGGTTATCAGCCCATTAGGGCCCAATAGGGAAGTTTTGGTCCATTAAGAGGTTTGAACCGAGAAACCAAGGCCAAACCCCAAAGTTGAGTGAATATAGCTTATTGGATTAGGTTTAGAGCTTTGATGAGGAAGTTTCGACTCGATTCAAGTTTTGGATGTATAAACCGATATAGCATTGAATTTTGGTTCTCATTTAAACATAGTGCTACATAGTTACACAAAGAACTAGCCCTAAAATGCTAGTTGTGACAGGCCCGGTTATCAAAGAGTATGGGCGGCGGATCACAAGTGACTGACTTCATGTGCATTATATTGGGCATACAATCAAAAATGAACTAATACTTTTGATACCTCAAGAAATTAAAAAAAAAAGTTTATCAAGAATGATAAAGGAAACAAAGTACCACTCAATCATACTTGATTGTACTCCCGATTCAGTTCACCAAGAACAAATGAGTATAATAGTGAGGTATTTAAAGTTCTCATCTAATTATGTTATTGTTGATGAGTCCTTTTTAAGGTTTTTGAATGTTGATGATACTGCTGGAAAAATGACTATTTAATATTACACTTGAGTTAAAGTCTCTTGGTCTTGAAGTTGATGATATGCATGGTCAAGACCATGATAATGGAGCAAATATGAAAGGAAAACACCAAGGAGTGCAAAAAAAAGATTTTTAGATCTAAATCCTAGAGTATTTTACACTCCTTGCGGTTGTCATTCTCTTAATCTAACATTATGTGATATGGATAACATGTGTGTTAAAGGAAAGAGCTTTTTTGGACTCATCCAACGCATTGATACCATTTTTGCAAATTCTACTAAGAGGTGGGAAATGTTGAAAGATAATGTTAAAGCTTGGAGTCTTAAGTCATTGTGTTAAACTAATTAAGAAAGGGTTATTAAGAGTGTAAAGGCAATTAAACTTAGGGGTGGCAATTTTGTTGGATTAGTGTCTAAGTCCATAACTATTTTGGTATGTACTTGACCCAATGGTGCATGGTCCTTTTGGGTTGCCTTCACCAAAGCAACTTGATAGGATGAATTATGAAGAGAAAGGATTAATTATGATTTATTAATATATTATGAGAATGATATATTAAAGGAGAAATCATATTGTTTAATTAATATTAGTCAAGAATTAATTGATAATTAATTTTGTGGCTAAAAGAGATTAATTAAACTTAAGGGACTGGAACTGTAATTATAAGATAATTGCATTTGAGCTATGGATTACCTTGGAATAATAAGTTGGACGAATTCTATGGGGAAACCCACTAGAAACCGTCCAAGGGATATTCTAAAAGGGTCCATGGGCTGCTTAGGGCTTAAGCAGTCAGATTAGGGTTTCTTAGTTGAAAACCCTAATAGCCTACATGTATATATAGTCCCCTTAAGCCCCAAAAACGTGGCTAAGAGTTCCACTAGGGTTTCTAGACGTTTTGGGCAGCCTCCTCTCTCCTTATTCTTCATCCTCTTGCTCTTGGTGTTTGTGAGCCATTAGAGGAGTGACACTTGTAACTCTAAGCTTTCTAAAGTCATTACAAGTAGGATTCGAGATTGTTATTGCTACATAACAATCAAGGTAAGATCTAAAAACCCTTTCACATATTAATATGACTAATTGTATGCTAGAACTAGGGTTTAAAGTCTTGGATGAATTGCATGTACAATATAGAAACCTAGATCCAAGCATTAGGGTTTGCATGAGCACATAGGATGTTTTTATGGCCAAAATCCATCAGTGGTATCAGAGCCTTAATTGGTTTCTATTGTATTGATGCCTTGGTTATTTGTTCAAGCTTCAAAATCGATTTTTTGGCTCCCTGACTGATAAACTCGGCGAGTTCCAATGTGGACTTGGGGAGTTGCTCCAACTCGGCGAGTCCATAGAGGAACTCGGCGAGTTCGAGCGTCAGTAAGAGCAGATTTCGGGATTTCTTGTTGTTTTGCTTGAGGATAGTTGCCTTAATTGTTTTGGGTCTTTAATATTCGAATTTTATCTTATATTTGAGCATATCCTTGATTAAACAAAAGATAATTACCAATTGATTAGATAATAACTTCCTTATATGATTAAAGATTGATTATTTGTATTAATTGGGTAACTTATCTTGCAAGAAATTGAAATTAGGTCAAATTTAGATAATCATTAAATTAATTTTTTAATTTAAATTATTTGCTATTTGATCCTTGATGTTTTGAAATGTTTCAAAACTTGCCCTCAAGTTTTGGAATTTAAAAGTTGATTAAAAGTTTAATTTAGAAATGTTAAATTCTAAAGCCCTAGTATTGTTTTGAAAAGTTCAAATCACACCCGTATGGTTTTATTAATTAATTAAGGTGTATAATTAAAAGAGATTTAATAAATCCATAAAGTTTTGGCTCACATTTAGTTAAATTAAAAGTATAATTTATTAAACTAGACCACCTAATATTTTAAAAGTGTAAAATACACCTTATATTATATATATATATATATATATATATATATATATATATATATATATATCATTAAAAGTCTAATATTATATATGTATGAGTAAAAAGTCAGTCTTACCGTTAGTAGGCCTCATTCACGAAGCTGGTCTATAAGGGGTGTTTAAGGAAATTGCCTATAAAATGGCGATTGAATGGGTATCCACTCTTACCCACCGCACTCTTGACTAGTGGAGGGTCGTTAGCCGAACGGGTAGGATGGGACAGAAACCTTACAGTATAAGTATAATGAAGTATAAAAGTAACTAAATGCTTTTACAAATTCTCAATCTTAGTCACTTTAGGCAAAAGTGAATTGATGCAATTCCATGAAATTACACTTTGTGCCCTTGCGAAGACGTTAGTGGAGCATGTGTGGTTAACCGGCACACTAAATGGTTCTAAGCAAAGGTAGCAAAGGGTGACTCAATGTTTGTCATAGTTCGGTGGAGCGTGTGTGGTTAACCGGCACATCGAATAGGTGACTGTAATATGTGGGGGCACCATGTAAGTCTGCATGGTTATTCACAGCCGCTTTGTGATCCTCGGTATCCCAATCACAAACTAGAGGGGCATATCGAGATTTAAACATGCCATTGAAAAGTTCAATGAATCTCAAAAGATCTAGGAATTTTCAATAGATTTAAAACTTAAATTTCATTTTTGTTTTTTAAGGTGGAAATTAGTAAATCGTCATTCACTTACCTTCAAATATTATGCAACTAGATTACGGCATCCCTTTTCTAGGTTGTAGAGTATTGTGTTGGGTCCTAGCCTTGATATCTCATTTGGGTGATTTATTAAGGACTCAATCAATCAACTAACTTGAATTTAATTTTTCTCCCATCTTGTAGATGTCAAAGTATGACAACTATGGTCTTCCCAAATCCCATGGAACAAGTTTTTCACATGAAGATGATATTCCACGATTTGATCGAGGAACACGAGATCATGCTTCACTTCCTCCACCTCCTCCTATTATTCTCCCTAAACCACGAGTTCAAAAGATTGAAAATTTCAAACTCACTCAAGCCCTTTTGGCAAGTAAACATGAAGAAGGAAAGTCAGTGTGTGCACACATCCTAGAGATAAAGTCACACATTGATATGTTAAGAATGTTGCGATCTGTTGTCTGTGAGGAGCTGGCTGTTGACTGGGTTCTTCATTCACTTCCTGACTCATATAGTGAGTTCGTAAGAGAGTACTATGTGATGAACCACGACGTAACCCTCATTGATCTCACATATATGCATATTACTGTTGAATCAACAATGATTTGGCACACTGGAAAAGCAAAGTTGATTGGTGGATCTGACTTTCAGACCTCTGTGGATATAGGTAACGAAAGGCATGCCATGATCGAAGGGTTTGATCATAAGAGAAAGGCAAAGTCAGAGGCAGTTCCATGTGTTGTTCCAAAAGAGTCAATTTGCTTTTATTGCCAAGAGAAGGGGCATTAGAGATGAAGTTTCCCTATTTACCTAAGAGATCTAAGAGATGGGAGAGTCAAAACGTATGGCTCTGCTTTAGGTAAAATCCATTAACTAACTCTTTTAAGTTCCTATTCTAGATTCTTGATACATGATGTGATAAGATTACAAATTGATGTTTTGTAGGATCGAAGAAAGGAAAGGACACTTAAGGGAAGAAGTGAGCAGAATCTAATCGTGAAGAAATAGATTTCGATTGCATTGCTTGAAGATTGGATTCTTGAGCTACTACTTAGAGTTAGAATAGATTGCTAAGAAATATGTATTTACATAGTTTTTTCAATGAATTGCATTGTAAGGACAAATTTTTCCGCAATAAAATAGATTTTGATTTTATATTTATCCTTGCAATGGCGTGTATGAAAAATTGATGTTTGAATGTTTCTGTTATTAGCAATAATGGATTTGTTTCTTAATTATGTTATTTGTGGAAATGTCAAGAATTTACCAAATAGGGAAAGTTTCTCATCGCCCAAGTTTCAATTGGACAGAAACTTGGAATCATACAACTTGGTTGCATGATGAATGAGAAATTTCATATTTGGAAATTAGACTAATTCGTTGACAAAGTGTCAAGTGAAGGACTAGGAGATCGAGTACACAAGGTTGTGTGTTGATCAAGTCCACCACAAGAGTAACAAAGATATTCGTCATGATTTACTAAGGTTAAGTAAATATGATTATACTTATAAGATTAAGTGTAATTCTGAGTTGATTGAGAGAGTTGCGATCAATAGCAGAACGAATAAAAAGAATCAACTAGGCAGAAAGATAAAAGTTTCTCTATTCTAAGAAGAAGGGAGAGTACCTTTTATTATGTTTTATGATAGGCCTTAATGATTAAGAACCATATCTCAATTGATCCTCTAAGTGAGTCTTAGTGCAATTGTATGTCTGAGAAGAGGAATCAAGAATTGAAGAAATGGTTAAATCAAGAAGTCAATCATACTTCGTTCCAAAAACAAGTCTTAGAGCTAAGATTGTGAGTTGAGTGACAAGTCTTAAGAAGGTTTATAACATTCATCAAATGTGGAATTTAAAAAAGTTTTCTTATTCCTGTACATTTGAAATTGGAAAGTTGTGATGTCTTGGATAAGACAAAGACCAACTAGAACCAATTTTGTGAAGTGTTTTGTCTTGATAAAAGCCACACTAACTCTTGAATATTTGTTTGTCAAAAATGTTTACTGACAAGAGAATCTTATATGTCAAGGAGTCAATGGGAGTCTTAATGGTCTTGAAAGGTTTCAAGAACTAATGAAGAATAAACCTCATCAATCATCACTAGCACACGACTTGAGGTTTACAACCTATCGTGTTGACACTATCTTGTTTTTGTGTCGTTCCAATTGAGTTAATTATGCATGTGAGTTCTGTGAGTTCTCATTTGAATGCATAAAAGGCAAGGACCTTGATCAATGAAAAGTACATTGATAAGAAAGGATGAGCCGCTTAACTACTTGGAAGACATGGCAAGATATCAAGATTGAGAAGGTTCGGTCCATATGAATTTGGATTTGTCGCAAACTTTGTTTTTCACAAATTCGCATGGATAGGAACACATACACCATTAAAATCTAAGTGTCATAAGATTCCCTCCTTCATGAAGATGACTGTGAGGAAATGCTTTCACTAAGAGAGATTTTAAGAAGATAGTGATTGTGAAATTGTATTCTCGAATTCGATTATGGTTACGGTATCCCTTTCCATGATTCGAATTATGCGATTTGGCAATTAGTCTGAATTGTTTAGACACACATATGAGCTATCTAAGGAAAATGTGTTTAAGTTTGATAAACTTAGATAAAGGATTATCAAAGCATTAGGTATTAGAAATATGAACTTAAGAAATTCAATAGGTATTGTTTTCTGAAAGTTAAGCTATTTCCTAAATACATGTCAAAGCTAATGGGAGCATAAGTGTTATGCTTATATGATAATAATCATCATGATAGTGGGAGCATAAATGTTGTGCTTGTATGATTATTAAGGCAAGTATTGCAAGTTAGCAATATTAATTATAGAAAACAAGAGTTATACTTTGCAAAGTTTTAAAGGTTGAATAGTTGTTTTGCTATAATTAAGGGAGAGAATATTATGCTTCATTTCATATCTAAAGGCTTAGGTTGTGAAATGTTAACAAATTTAGTCAAGGATACATAGTGCGTTCTCAAAATTTCGATTATGATTGTGGCATCCCTCTTCATAGTTCGAATTGTGAGAATGTGACACATAAAATATTATGGCAGAAGATTGATAAAGTATTGTATCTTTATTATGCATCGTATCCCATACGCTTCGGGTAAAGGATCGATTGCAGATGTTATAATATTTGACCATTCTAAAATTTTCCAAATGTCTAGCACATTTAGAGGGAAAAAGGACAAGAATCGGTTTTGACTAAGATAATTAAACAACTATCAAAGGATGATCCAAAGTTCGCTGAGGATTGGTCGCTTGTGAGTAGTTGGAAGTATTATATTGGATGGACCATATCGACATTATTATGAATAGATAAGATTCTATTAAGAATGAGTTGTAATATGGCAAATATGGAAATGTTTCCATGTTGGGAGTTGGATATTGAGAATCTATATCTAGATTAGAAACTATTATGCAAGAAGGATGTTCAAAGGAATGTACTTTGAGTGAGAGACATCATATCTATAGAATTGTTTCTGATAGAGATTAGCCAAGTCTTGATGATTTTGAGCTATGACTTTACGAAAGAATCATTGCATAAAATGTTAGAATCTAGCATAAGTAACAAGAATTTGATATTCTTACACTTATGATTGGGAGTTGTGAAATGAGTATGATTGGAAATGTGGTAATTTGATCTATTTCACAAAGTAAGGACTGTAGGTAAACATTGTGTGCATGCTGAGAGCATAGGACAAGTGTAGTAATAATTCAAGTAAGAAGTTGATTACCTGAAACAACAAATAATGAGTAATCAATATGGTGATTAAATAAAATGTTTTATTTATACCCAGAGTTTGGGGCCATATGGGATTAGTATTCACTTTGCATGTTTTGACTTCCTGAATAATTAAATTGGTTCAGAACAATCAAATTATTCGAACGGACCACAATCGTTCATATGTTGGAAGTAGGTATGAATGAAGTCTATCGTGAATTGGTGTGTGGATTGTCTAAAGTGTATTAGACATAAGCAAATGTTTGCTGCAACATTCATGAGTGCTTATGAATATGATTTAAGCATTGGATTAAACCCACGCTCACTTGGATCACTTCATGGATTTTATCACGAATGATTGGTGAGACAATAACATCTTATATTCTTGAAACCGAGATGTGTGAGTTGTATCTTGCGAGTCGGTTACACATTGATAATATGTAAACGCACCAATAACTTGGTGTCATAAAACATATTGTTGTGTGTGATTCGGTGAGTGAGTGCAAGCAAGCATTGAATCAAAGTTTATCCGTTCCTTTTATTCAAAGTAGGATGAAATTGATATCTTTGGGCCCCTCGATGATTTAGTGATGACACCTAAGCGCTTGACCAAGCCTGGACTAATTTGATGTGTTCAATTGTAGTCTGTTGTCAGTCGTCATAAATCGGAAATCGAGAAACAACACATAAACAGAGAGAATGATTTAAATCCAGGTCTCAGTCTATACGATATCTAGAATGGAGGAATATATGATCCCTTATTTAAAGGATGCGTATCTGATAAGATCAGAGTTGACAGCGGCTTTTGAAAGCTACGATTGCAGATCAGGATCTGAAGTCATACGCAGAATAGTTATTAGACTTATCCAAGTGGGAGACTGTTGGATTAGTGTCTAAGTCCATAACTATTTTGGTATGTACTTGACCCGATGGTGCATGGTCCTTTTAGGTTGCCTTCACCAAAGCAACTTGATAGGATGAAGTATGAAGAGAAAGGATTAATTATGATTTATTAATATATTATGAGAATGATATAGTAAAGGAGAAATCATATTGTTTAATTAATATTAGTCAAGAATTAATTGATAATTAATTTTTTGGCTAAAAGAGATTAATTAAACTTAAGGGACTGGAACTGTAATTATAAGATAATTGCATTTGGGCTATGGATCACCTTGGAATAATAGGTTGGACAAATTCTATGGGAAAACCCATTAGAAATCGTCCAAGGGATATTCTAAAAGGGTCCATGGATTGCTTAGGGCTTAAGCAGTCAGATTAGGGTTTCGTAGTTGAAAAACCTAATAGCCTACATGTATATATAGTACCCTTAAACCCCAAAACGTGGCTAAGAGTTCTTCTAGGGTTTTGGATGTTCTTGGGCAGCCTCCTCTCTCATTATTCTTCATCCTCTTGCTCTTGGTGTTTGTGAGCCATTAGAGGAGTGACACTTGTGACTCTAAGCTTTCTAAAGTCATTACAATGAGGATTTGAGATTGTTATTGCTACATAACAATCAAGGTAACATCTAAAAACCCTTTCACATGTTAATATGATTAATTGTATGCTACAAGTATGGTTTAAAGTCTTGGATGAATTTCATGTACAATAGAGAAACCTAGATCCAAGCATTAGGGTTTACATAAGCACATAAGATGTTCTTATGGCCAAAATCCATCAAATTTATGATACGAAAGGACAAAAATACACGACACGAAACAAAATTGAGACGAAACTGAAATTTGAATTTGTGTTCGTGTTAATTGTAAAAAACACGATGTTGTGTCGTGTCGTGTCGTGTTCAAAATTCGACACAAAATTGACACGATTTAGCAATCCTTTATCGTGTTTATCGTGTTATATTTGATAAAGTATTCATTAAATAAACTAGTTTTTAATATATGTTATATTTGTCGTGTTTGTCGTTTTTTAATTTGTTCGTTTTCGTGTTAGTTAAAAAAACACGACATCGTGTCGTGTCGTGTTCGTTTTATATAAAACCTTCTTGTGTCGTGTCGTGTCAGACATAAACACAAAACGACAGCATGATTTTTCACCCCTAATTAAACTACAACTTGTCGGGAAGTTTTACTTCAAGTTAGAGAAAAGGATAATGATGTTGCAACTGCAAGTGAAACAAGTTCACTAGCAGAAAAAGAACTTGATGACTTTGAATTTTTGGTATCAACTATTATCTAGTATCAAGTATTAAAGTAGGTGAATATTATGAGTAAAAAGTTACAATCAAAGCATATACATTTTGATAATGCTATTTTAGAAATAAACATATTGATTGAGAACTTCAAGGATTATATAGAAACTGGTTATTCAAAAGCAATTGCTGAAGCTAAAGAGATTGCTATTGAAGTGGGTTTGATCACATATTTCCACAAAAACATTTGATTCACAGGGAAAAAAAAGTTTTTATCAGAGTTCAAGCAGCGAAGTGGTTTTATTTACAACTGAAGAGAACTTTGGAGTCAATTATTTCTTATTTCTTATACGTTGTTGATCAAGCTAGTGCTTCTCTTAAGACAATATTTGAACAATTCAAAAAGTAAGTATGACAAATTAGTTGGTTTCTTATTTCCACAAATTTTGAGGGGAATTGCAGACAAAGATCTTAAGTTGTCTTGTCATCTTCTTGAAAAAACACTCGAGTTTGAAGAAAGATCAGATATTGATATTGATGTCGAAGAACTTTATTTGGAGTTGAAATTGTTTGCGACATTTAAAACCAATGAATTTAGCAACCATATAGATGTTTTAAAGTATTTGAAGGAACTTAATTATTTCCCAAATGCAAACATTGCATATAGAATGCCGTTAACTATTCTAGTAACTGTTGCATCTGCAGAACGAAGTTTCTCGAAATTGAAGTTTTTAAAATCTTACTTACGATCCACAATGACCCAAGAAAGACTTAGCGGCTTGACGATGATATCTATCGAGAACGAAATCTTAAAGAGTATAGACTACGACGAGTTATCAACCAATTTGCTATCAAGAATGATATGAGAGTTTCACGAGTCTTTGGTTAGTTGTTACGATATGTAATTACTCATTAAAATACTATGATTTTGCTATGTTTATTATTGTAAAGTTTATCATTGTTTAAAAAAACATTTACTTTATTTAATTTAATTTGTTACGCATTAGGGCCTAAGGGCCTTTATTTCAGCTCGTCTCGTCCTAGGCATTTGAATCCTAGAACCGGCCTTGATGCCATTACTCTTCTTGACCCCTCGTCAGCATGCACTTGAAGAAATGCAGGCAACCCCTTTGATGAATTATTCATCAACGATGCTATGTGCAGAATTAGCGACAAGTACAAGTCTTTGTGGCTGTTGGAACTCTCTCACCATTATCGTTGCATTGATCCCTATGCATGGTTCCCACATGTGATTTTGTTCAACAAAAATTTGAAAAAACTAAAACCCATGTTTTTTCTGATATGCGTAGGAGGTTGTAGAGAATAATAAAAAGAAGCAAGCATGGGTTGGCTAAGGTTTGGTAGCCAAATTCACAATTTTTTTTCATCCATGGGATAACAAAATTTTTTTATAGTGGATGAAATTCTTTTTCAAAATGATTGCGTTTAGGGATAAGATGCCATAAAATATTTGTTGGATTTTATCGAAACACATACTAAAAGAGAAGAAAGGTGACCTAAGATGGTGGTCGGAAATGCTTAATCTAGGTCTATTTGGGGAGAGGAAGATGATTTCACTCATTGTAACTAGCAGGGTACCCCGGGCTTCACCCGGGACGGTGTTTGTGTATGTGTGTGTGTGTGTTGTATCATGCTAAAATGTGTCCATGTTTCACATGATTCACCTCCTTCAAATTCTTCCTATTATAGCATATCATGTTTCAACTATGGAATGAAATCAGCAAGAACAATCTAGTGCCAAGAAATAAGAAACTACTTTAGTTTATTTGTTGACTAGAACATTCTACTTTTATTTTTGTCTATCAAACAAATGGAAATACAATTTTGGAAATTTTGAAGAACAACGATAAATTAAATCCAAGAATTAATGCAGCTATCTGGAGAGGCTTTTCTATCAAAAAAAAAGTAAAGTATTCAATAAGTAAATTAAAGTTTTTAACGAAAAGTAAGCGAAAAAAGCATTGCAAAGGTTTATTTTAGGCAAATAGCGAAATATGACAAAAACGAATAAATGCAAGAATAACCTATTTTTATTTATTTATTTGTTAGAGCATTGTATTTTCATTTGTGTATATTTCAACATTGCACTTTGATAGTAGAATGCTATAATAAACAAAGAAAATTAGGTTGTATCATGTAATTAAGACAAATTTTGATGTTATTTTGATAAGTGGTTGTAGTAACAATTTTTTAGTCCCCGAGCTTTCTGAAATTTACCCTAAAAGATGAAATATATAAAAAAAATATTTCAATCATAAAGTATACAGTAAACATAGTAAAAGTCAGATAGCATATGGATACAAAAAACCATTTATGAACATGAAATATAACAAACATGGATAAAAACTTATAGGAAAAAATGATAGAAGGCCAATTATGTTGAACGAAGTAAGTTGAAAAAAGGAAATGAGGTGAAGAAAGTACATTGGACGAAAATGTCCTTACTGATTATTTTTTATCAATTTTGGGTCAAGCAGCTTATATGGTGGTGTTTTAAACATAAATTGAACCAAGGTATCCATAAAATCCTTTTATGTCGGTGAAAGAAAATCGTTATGTCGGTGAAAGAAGAAGACAGTGAAGAAAGCCGATGCTTCCTGCTTTGAATCGCAGTGACACAATTTGGAATTGCATACCTTGTATAGGAACACCGATTCTTTATTCTTTAACACTTCGAATATTTACAACACCAATGAATCTATCAAATAAACTAATATAAAATAAAGGTAAAGCGATGATAACAAAAGAGAAAAAGAGGCCCGAGCATTTCATGTGGGCAGCAGCCAAAACTTCATCCATAACAGTAAACATCTCATTATTATTTCCAAATCCTGATGGATTTTCAACCAGGTCACGAAATGGAATACAAAAATACAGAGTCTGAATTTAATATATAAAGCAACTATAAATGCATACAAGATTAATAAAACATAGAAGCAGGAGCAATAGATTGATAATCCATGTAAAAGAGGTGAATTAAAAACTACAAAAAAATTGATTAATTACCTTTGGCATCATCAATGGTTGCATTACGCCCTAATCAAGTTACGTAAGCAAAAATCAATGGATGAAGATGAGAAGTCCGCAGTCGGAAGTCGTGAGCTAGAAATCTCAAATTTTGGAATCGAGCGATCATCGTGTTGTCGATAATTTTACGCACCAGTCCAAGAGTTAAGAAAGTTTCTGGAAGCCAATCGTATATTATTTACATAATTAAGAAAGAAACATACATGGGATTCAAAAACAAAAACCCGAAAATGAAATCATATTCAGAAATTCGGAGGTTTATCGGGATTGTTTTGGGTGTAGATTTGTTGGTGAATCAAATGAGTTACCACAATCGGAAGAAATTAAAAAGAAACGACTTTCATTGTCATGGGGAAGGGAAAAACGAAACACAGAAGATGAAGAGAAAATACAGGAGATGAAACAGAAGAAATAATGTAACATCCCTATGTATAAAAACCATCGTTATAAAAATACTGATCAAAAATTTCATTTTAATTATGTTATTACATAAAACCATCAGTATAAAAACATTGATAATAACGTCTCATGTCAAAACCCAAGTGTTAGTAATCCAAAACATAGTATCATAAAACCATATCAGAGCGTAATCCCCAAGGATCTCATGTGCGGAAAACATAGTGTGATGCGCTGCGATCGAGCCGGCTCCTTTCCTTTGAAAACGAAGTACCTGAAACCAAAACTGAAAACCGTAAGCACAAAACTTAGTGAGTTCCCCCATTATACCAAATTCCATACAATCATATAATGAACAGCTAGGAGATACGGGCCTCGCCCACACTCATGGGGATACGGGCCTCGCCCACACTCCGCTAGCTGGGAGATACGGGCCTCGCCCACACTCCACTATCTCTGAGATACGGGCATCGCCCACACTCATCTACTATCACATATATCATAACACAAACATACTATCAGACATACCTGGGGTGTCCGAACTACCCTTCGGTCCTAACAACCGAACTTGGGGACTATTCCCCTCCTACTACCACTATCACATATAACATATCATGACAACATATAAACATATCATCACATACCGTCAGACATATCTGGGGTGTCTGACCTACCCTTCGGTCCTAACAACTGAACTCTACTACTATCACATATAACATATCATGTCAGCATATAACATATCAGGTGGTAGCAAACCTATATGATATCACAAAGACAATCATCTAACATAAAACTCCTACTGGTGGGTCGGCATTATGGTCGTAGACCCACCGCTACTGGAAGGTAACTCACCTCACACTGCTGAAGTCCCGAAGACACAATTCCACACTTGCTGAAGTCCCGCAGACTCGACCCCAGATGCTGGCTGACAGATTCCCGAACTGTCAACACCAAAATAACACCCAATTAATAATTGGGTCCCAATACATAACCATAAGTACATTCTTTGGGTAATTACTACATTACCCCTAGCTTGGCTTATTCAAGCCCAAGGCCCAATCCGTAGGCCCAAAGTCAACTAGGAATCAAAGCCCAACTCATGGCCCAATTTTCCAAATTGGGCCTAGGCCTATACATGGTCTCATTCTAAGGCCCAACATCATATAATCAATAAGGCCCAAACTATGGCCCAATTTTCCAAATTGGGCCCAAGTCCCTTACATGGGCCTTACCCTAGGCCCATTAATTTACTCTAGACTATTTGTTTGATCTTGGATAGCCCATTTAATAACCCAATCATCAAGGCCCAATAGAAAGGCCAAACAACAAACCCAAGTGAAATTAGGGTTTCACATAAAATGATGATTAGGGTTAAGTTTCCTACTTAACCCATTAAGGACTTAATCCATTAAGGATTTAATCCATTAAGTCCAATATTGCTTAGATTAATTTCCGCCAATGTTTATTATTTAATATCTCAAGTTATTAAATAATTCCTGTGTGTCTCGATTAATTCCCCAAAATTAGGGTTTTGATGGCATTAGGGTTTTCCAAACCCTAATTAGGGTTTCCAACCCAAATACTAGCCCATTTAATAATTTGTTGGGCCTTTAGGTCAATTAGGGCTTTATTGGGTCTATTAGGCCAACTATAATATCATTAAGCCCATTAGGGTTTTATTAGGGTCCATTAGAGTACATTAAGCTTCGTTGGGCCCATTTGAGCTTCTTTGGGCCCATTAGGGTTTCAAGCATCCCCAATCGAGTCAACTCACAAGACAAGCACACCGCCACCCGACACGGCGGTCGGTGGCGGCAGCCACCACCTCACGGTGATGGTTATGACTTTCTTTATTCCATTTTTGTTACATTTACATCACTAAAACCCCAAAATTACGCACACACACACTAATACAAACACCTATACACAATAATCTGGTGGCCGGCGGCGGCATGTGGTGGCAGCGGCGGTTCTCGGCTTTCCAACTTGACAAACACACATAACACACATTTTGAAGAGTAGCTCACCCACCAGCCAACCACCTGGTGGCTCCCGACGGTGGCAATAGCGAATCTGAGATGGCAGCCACCACCGTGAGGTGGTGGTAGCGGCGGATCTGTTGGTTCCTAGACAAGCAGCAACAAAGGAGGCGGTCGACGGCGGCTATAGCTTGGGAACGAATCACAGGTGAAGGAACGTGATGGGTTGAGGAACCGTGAGCGACATGAGCGGCAGCTTCATCCTCTCATCGGGATTGACCACAGCGGCAGCAACGATTTCGTCTTCACGATGTGACACATCAGCAGAAGATGAAAAGGAGGTGTGGTGGTCGCGAATGACAGCAGCATCGACAACGGGACGGACTCCCGTTGGTGGTCTTCATCACCCCCACGATGGAATTGTGACAGTGTTGTGACGGCTTGGTCGTCGGCAACGAGAGAAATGGCGGCGTCTGGCGGTCTTACTCGATCGGAAACACAAAGGTGGGGTGATTGGTTCTTGATGCAGGCGGCTGAGGAGGCTCCCAACATGGTGGTGGCTGTAGAGAACTCTAGATAGGGTTAGGGTTTGTTCATCCAAACATGGGAGGGAAAGAACGCACGGGGTTTAAAGTCCCGTATCCCATCCAAACTTTCTACAAATTGTCACCTCTAGTCCCTCCTTACCATATCTTTTTCAATTTAAATCCAAAAGTTACCCTTTAGCCCTCCCTTCCATAATTCCTTATAAAATAAATCCCAAAATTACTAAACAGCCCCTCCTCCATAATTTATTCTTAAATTGAATCCAATACTTACACTTTAACCCCTTCCTTCATGATTTTATTTCAAATTAAACCCAGAATTACCAAATCACTCTCAACTTCCAACATTCTTTACAAACTAATCCGGGAATTACAATTCATCCCCCAACTTCTATAATTATAACTTTTAACTCCTCGAACTAACGCCTTGCTCATTTATTCTTGATTTTAGGGCTTCTATACGTTTATTTATTTATTTTAAGCTACCATTCGTTCACTAATTTATTTATTTAACTAATAAATAAACAGGTGTTACAAATCAGCCTGGAAAATGGAACATCGGTACTTGGATTCACTGAACACAACTGGAAACGACGACTTAGTCTGGGAGAGGAAAATGGAAGCTAGATGTCGAAGGTACTGGAAGGTAGAAAGAGGTGGTGGAATGCAGACGAAAGTATATATCGTGGATCGGTGGGAATGTGGGATTGATTAAATTAACCCACGTATATTAACTAACCTATGGTCAAGTCAAGTATTGTTCTCCTAATTTGAGACATTTTTAATATATATATATATATATATATATATATATATATATATATATATATATATATATATATATATATATATATATTAAAAATGTCTCAAATTAGGAGAATAGTACTTGACCTGACAACTGTTCCTTAGGTTATATATATATATATATATATATATATATATATATATATATATATATATATATATATATATATATATATATATACACACACACACACACACACTAGGTTAAAACTCGTGGAAACAACGGATAAAAAAGAAAAACACTATTGATAATAAAAAATAAAAAAATTATTAAATTACAAAGCTGGAAGTTTTGTCTATAAATTTATAATGGTTAGTTAAAACTTAAAATTAATATATACCTTGTTATAAGCTTATGGTGCTTGTTATGTAGATTTTGGTTTTTTGCACTATTTAGTTTTTAAAAATAACACCAAACAAAAATCAATTGTTGATTTTATTACTAAACATAAATATGATAGGTAAAACTTATTTAGTCAAATATGTGTTTTCACTTGTATATATCATCATGTGATTACCTTTGGTTAGTACGTATATTTACCAATATAAACATGTTCTATTGCTAATTAATTTTGTCTATTTATGAATATGCATATGTATCCATCAAATTTTCTTCATCAAGTAGATTAAAATATATTTGTTGCTAATAAAATAATTTTCTATCCCAAATTCACTATAATATTGTATTCAAGATGTCTTTAGTTATCAAAAAATAAGTAAGAACAAAATTTATGTAATTAATATGGGTAAGAATTGCAAATACATTTCCAACATGTGTAAAGTAATAAAAACATGTTGCTATTATAAGTAAAGTGATATAAGTACATTGCCTTTATATGTAGAAAATAAAGTATATTGCCTATGTTGGTTGAAGGGGTAAAGTATGCTGCAATTTTTTGCTATCATTCATATCCACACACCCAAAAAAGAAAGAAAATAAAAGAAAATTACATGGCTAACTCCTTTCATTTTCATTAAAGTGAGGTTATAGAAAATAAAGCTTCATATATAACATGTACTTACAATGATATGCATGTGCTTTTTACTTATGTCAAACTAAAATATTTATTGAACACTTTATGTGTAAGGCCTAAAAGTTTAACATAATACTCTTGAAATAAATTGAGCATAATTAAACTGCTAGTGCAATTCCCCCCACCTAAATATAGCAATTATAGTTCTAGCTTCCACATTTGCTTCTTTCCATGCTACAACCACCCTTAAAGACATAATGTAAATTTGGAATGGATTATGTTACCCATTTATTATCAACTTAGTAAAAATACCATAAAAATATAACATAAAAAAGAATGCAGTTTATAAATCGATATTGGAAATTCATATGTCATTTTCAAGAAACAAATTATATTAAATTTTGTAGTGTTATATAGTTTCAGTTACAGTTGTGAAACCATGTCCTTGACATCATAAAAATGTCATAATATGGAGAAAACTTTGGAAATGCATCCATTTAAAGGCCTAAACACAAGCTTATAACCCTTGGGGATCATCTATGTGACACCACTTAATATCTTTCAAATATATGAGTTTTTTCACCTCTTTGAAATACGATGTAAAAAATAAGTTGTAAAATTAAACACTGCTTTTTCTTACAATAAATGTAACAAAATGCACCTAATTAACAAAATTAGTACATCCTTAACCATTATTTCATTGTTTTTCATTGCATTTGACCATAATTTTGGCACACACTTTTCTTCATAAAAAATTTGGTTTTGTTTGCCATTTAAGTTGCTCTTTCTGACTTAAAGAAGTAATTAATAAAGAAAATCATGGAAAACCTAAGTCCTAAACTTTTACAGATGTGTGGTCATTTACTTTTTCCTTTCATTTCTAAAAGTATATTTACATTGTTTATCAAGAAAACATGGAAAAATACTGCTTTTTAGTTGACATAAGCAAAAAAAATGTACCCTTTTTAGCTCTATCATCTACCGTATACATTGTAGCTTCATCACTCCCTCCATCAACTTTAACAACACTATTTTTTTTATTACAGCAAATTCCTTCCACTAAAAAGGATGATATCAACTTACCATAAAAAAATTAATGAAAGGATCATTCTATTTCAAGATTTTTCAAAATACCATGCTAATTAGGAAGGAATTAAAGTGAGACGGTATAAATAAAACATATAAATAGAAGTATATTGTTATTTCTTGCATTTAGCACAAAGAATAACAACGCATTTCCATATAAGTGTTAAAGTTGCAGATTAATAAAAGATCCAAATTAAAAATTCAAAACATTTTTCTATTTGTTGAATGCCTACGGTCAAGAAAATCAATTAAATCTAGAGAGTAGACCTTATATAAATTTACAACAATAAAAACCGAACAAATATCTTAGTGAGACAATACATCAAACACCTTATGTGCAAGAAACCAAACAAACTAAATAGATTTAACTTTATATGTTTATAACTGATACCAATTAAGGAACAATTTCATATAGAAAATATCATATTTACACAAACAAAAGCATTTAATTCAAAAGAAAAATTCATGAACCCAACAACAATATATCCATCTGATCCCATGTCTTTTAGAATCATCATACACGGTCCAGGGCTTTTAAAAAATTACAAAACAAGCTTTTACAAACACTCTGCTCTGTTAGCGCCTTAGCGAGGGTGTGGGTCCTAATTGATGGAGATTGTTATATAGATTGAAACATAAAGTAGTAAATAAGGTTTATATTTTATTACCAACGATGATAAGATGGCATTGAAAGACCGGTAAAAAGATGATGGGACGATGATCAACAAAGTGAAATGAATTACCTTTTCTTACCTAATATAGAAATGTTTGACCTAAAAAATCACCATGGAAAAAACCCTTCCACTACAATGGAGGACGAAATTGGCTTTTCGATTTTAAGCAGGTTGAAGAAAGTGAAAGGACGGTGGGGGTTTTGCTTTGATTAGTTCAAAGTAGCTAGACAAAAGTAAGAGAGTTTCAGAACTTCACTTTGGGAAATTAGGCGGGAAAAACAGCTGAAGGGGACGGATGACATGTCATGTCGCAACTCCAAAACCAATTACATAAAAGAAATTACACCAAATCGATTGTAGCTTAGTTCAAATCCGAAATCAAAGGCTAATTACCTGGATGTAGAGTTTCGAAGTCATTTCATGCAACGAACCATTGATGGAGAGGGAAGGGCATTAGGGTTTAAGAGAGAATCTACCTCCAAGAATCAGTGATTAAGTTTGGATATGACTGATTTCTTGCTATGGAATTCCAGATTTCTTGCTATCAAATTGGAACGTCGATAATTTGCTATATCAATCCAAACTTCAAACGTAAATGCATAACTATTAAAGCTGAAGGAGAAGGGTATTGGGGGGAGGGAGAGAATTCACTTTGGTATTTTGTACGGGATAAATTGATTCGGATAGGCTAATTGAAAGCCACGTGGCAAAATTACTCTTATTTATTATATTAGGGGATATATATATATATATATATATATATATATATATATATATATATATATATATATATATATATATATATATATAGGCCTAGATTATTTTATTCAAAGTAATTATTGTGTTATTGTATGCATAACTGTGGGCCAATCAATTTTACTTATTTTAAAAAAGTGATTAATATATATTATTGAATTAAATGTAATTGAAAAATATCATCTAATTTAATTACTAGGGTATTTTAGTCAATTAATACAGATTTAATATATGAAAATTGCATATTTTAAGGGATCATAGATTCTATTAATTTTAAAAATCTGATTTTACGAATTATAACTATTTTAATTCGGACATTCTGACAGAATATGTTGATTTATTTAATTATTTACTAAAAAATAAAAATATTCTCGAACAATAAATAATAAAAATATTCTGGAACATATTTTTTATCATGACTTGAAGAACTTCTTGTAGAATAACAAATTCTTGAACACTCAATTGAAGAATAAAAATAAAAAATACATTATTTCTTATAAAATACAGGTAACAATTGTTAAGAATTACATTTATTGTTAAAGAATAAAACTAAAAAAACTTTCAAAACGGGAAAGAAAACATCAAAATCTATCAACGACTAATACATTCTAAAAGAATAATGTGGTCCGTTTCAATTTTGTGGTCCGTTCTTCAAGCATCAACTTATGTGATTCCAACAGAATTGGAATATGTGATTCCATTCCAATAGAATTGGAATCTCACCAATATCATCCATTGAATCATCTACATAAACATACTTGATACCTTTTCAGAATTCAACATTGTCAAGAATTTGTATTGTCCACATAAATGAAGTGTTAAATCATGAAAAGAAACATAAATTGAAATATGAATCAGACCATTTGAATCAGTCCCTTTGCTGCATCAATCAGACCATTTGAAAGAAACACAGATAAAGATCTCAATTCCAACTGAATTGATGAAGACTTATGAAAATTGTTTAAAAATCGCAAAAAAAAAAGACAAAAAAACCAAATCCACGCCTAGATAAGGATATGTCTTATTCCGGTCAACACTTTGTTTTCTCAACAACATGAACATCATCGAGTAATTCAAGATTCTTCCATCGTTCCATGGGATTGTCAAAAAAGGACCTTCAGAAAATACTACTAACAATGGATTATGAATTCCTAATTGGTACAGGATTAATAGGAATAGGGGACAATATTAACCTTATGAGTTAAGATCAGTCAAGTCCTCAAGAGCAACTGTCATCAACAGATGTTAAATGAAGGGAAATTTTATAAGAGAAAGTTATTGATTTACTTTAAAAAATGTACAACTTTATTACCCCAGAGTTAAAGAAATACCAGTTGTGGGCAAAAAATCTTGACATCACCACTCATGAACTCTTCTCCATAAAACTCTTGATGGACAATCCAGTTATCAATTCTCATATTGTTGAGATTCACACAGGAAATACACAGATTACTAAGTGTGTTTATCACACAGACTATCAAACTCAAATCATAACCTAGCATAGCTAAAACTATTAAATTTTCATAAAAAAGTTAAAAACTTCACCTAGACATTATATCAAACAGTTGGAGTGCCGAAACTGAAAGTACAAAAATTCAAAACCACTATAAAATAGAAACTATCATTTGCATATTTAAAAAGCACTCAAGATGAAGAACCAAAATCAGGTCAATAATCAGAAGATTATAAACACAATAAGTTAAAATTGAAACTCCATAGTGAAAGGGATACTAATATTTCGAGGTATAAACGAACCTTGGCGAATTTCCCTGAAGCCGATACCACCAAAATGTAGGAGGAAAAGGGATCATCAATTGTGAGTAATAGCAAAACCCATGAACCGTATTCATATAACCAACAACAGAAATTGCTTATCGCAGAACGAAAGGCGTTGCTTGAAGTCCAAGCACAAGCACGAGTTGGCAAGTAGCTTTGGGGGAAACGTCGACGCCCTTGAGGAAAACCCACAGTGAAGTCTCCTGCCTCAGCGTGAGGCGGAGATATATTGTAGGGTTTTAAACTAAATTCCTAATTCAAAGGGATATTAAATGTTTTCAATATTTACTAAAAATAAAATGGTTTAATTTTACTATTATACCCCTTAAATAATTTATTAATTATTTAATATTTCTTAAAAATTGATTGACCCACATTTATGCATACAATAACACAATAAATACATTAAACACCTTAACCCCTCTCTCTCTCTCTCTCTCTCTCTCTCTCTCTCTCTCTCTCTCTATATATATATATATATATATATATATATATATATATATATATATATATATATATATATATATATATATATATATATATATATATATATATATATATAAGACAAAATTGCAAAAATGGTCCCTGTGATATGCATTTTTTGGGGTTTTAGTCCAAATATTGACTTTTTTGAATTGGTGGTCCTTTTAAGCTAGTTTACATGCAGTTTTTGGTCCCTGTCTAAACTAAAAAGACTATTATACCCTTAATGAAATTAATTTTCATTTTTCTTTCACTTTTTAAAATTATTATTATTATTAAATATAAATCTGGGCCCACATATCCACCAAACCTCTCTCTCTCTCTCTCCAAACCTAACTACTTACCGCTCCCTCATCTTCGTCCCCCTGGTGCCATTTCCCTTTACCGATAACAGAGAAAAACTCTTCAGGATGAGGATGACTCTGATTTACAAGATGAATCGATCGATGAATGAGGTAGGCCGAAGCAATTACTAAATTCAAGAATCGATTACCTTACTTAGAAAACACTCGATGAGGCCCAAATACAATATCGTTTCCATAATCCTCAGAGTCACCGGAATTGTCGGCAACAGCCTCGCCAAAATCCTTCACGAACTCATCATAATCGTCCAGCATGTAGAAGAAGACGGTTGTATGTGAGGTAAGTATGAATGGTTGTTTTTTTAACTTGATCCCACAAGTTTGATACTTGGAATCCGAGAATCCTTATGGGGATTTTAAGAATTCGATGAAGGAGACTCGTGATTTAAAAGATTGGGATTGTTTAGAGAAGACAGTGGGTGTATGTATGTGTGTTTTGTTCTTGGTTCATCAAAATCCCTGCGCCCTCTTCCTCACATAACATATGGTAGCTGACGATTCAATGACGGAGAAACCATATCATAACCAGATCAGAGTTTTCATCTGCAGTTAGGGTCGCCAAAATGAAGGGAAACTAGATTGGTAACCACAAACAATGGCAGATCAGGAACATGAGAAACAACCACATTGGAGATGGCAACAGTAGAGAAGGCTAAAGAGGGTCGATTATGTTTGCGTTAGGGTAGCGAGAGCATCTAGAACCTCCGTGAGCATTATCATCATCATTAAACCACCACAGAACACCACCCTCCTAACTTTTCGACTCACACCTAAGGAGTTTGTGGCCTCACTGCCGCTGGAGAAGAAGGATGCACCGGAGTTCGAGGAATCATTGGTCGCTACCTCAGTGTGTGTGTGTGTGTGTGTCTTTTAATCTCAGTGTGTGTATGTTTTGATGAAGAAGATCATGTAAAAAGGGTGAGATAGAGAGAGAGAGAGAGAGACGTGGGCCCAAATTAATTAATTGTTATCTTTTTCCTTTAAATCAAAATGGAAAAACATAAAAAGTATATCAGAAATGGCATTTTAGTCTTTTCAGTTTTCTAAGGGACCAAAATCACAAACAAACATGGTCAAAAGGACCACGAAGCCAAAAAAATTGGGGTTTGGACTAAAACCCCAAAAAAATACATACCACAGGGACATTTTTGTAATTTTGTCTATATATAAAGAAAGTCTATTTTATTTTTAAAAATAATAATAATAATTAATAACAAAAAAATAGACGAGGACAGTTTACAAATAAAAGAATACCAAATCAGAAAGACCATTTATGTAAAAGGTAATTTTGCTAATCTGCCTTTTGTTTTTCCGAAATCATATATGTTCAGAGAATTAGGTCAGGCCTATATCAAAAAGTATATATTAATGTATGGCTCGGCCCAAAAGTTAAAACCATGATGTTAATTTTCTAAAGTCACTTAACAAATAGACAAATTATATGCAAACAATTTTTTTTTTTTCAGAAAAATGTTTATGTGCCTATTTTATATGTATAAAATCAAACAAATCATGTGCTAACACGGTTACCTCATATATAAATTGATAATTAGATTTCTATTTATTAACCAGCTTTTTTTATTTGTTTATAAATGTATATATGTTTATAATCGTGGATTTGGAAACATGTTTATTTTATATACAATTTGCTCGATGTGTATTACAGTTATTCATTTGCATTTTAAGGAGTGTACTCATTTAAACTAGAGTACACGTTTTTTTTTTTGTTGAAAAAAAAACAAGTTAATTTCGTGTATGTCCATTTATTTTCAGTTTTCCATCCAAAATTAAATGTTTAGGTCGGTTTATTTCGATACAAATAATGCTAAGTTAATGTTTATGAAGTTACTTTTAAGCAATATTTGACACATTAAATCTAAGTTATAAGGCTAAGCGGAGTGGCACTCGCCAAAGCCACTCGCTTAGCTCGCCATGGATTTAGAATCCTACCCCTTAGCCCCTTAGCTCTCGCTAAGGGGGTCGCCATGCTCAAAGTGTCAAGCTCAAAGCGAGAAGTAAGAGAAAGAAACAAATATTTTTGATTGGGTGAAACACTTTTTTTTGGGATTGCAACATGTAATCGGTGGTCCATTCAAAGTAATATATCGCTGAAAATTAAATATCTCAATTCTCAATCTATGGACTCAACAACCTCAACTATTTATTTGTGATTTAATATATATATATATATATATATATATATATATATATATATATATATATATATATATATAGGGTTAGGATTAAATGTGAATTGTAAATATAGTGTGATTGTATGACCAAATTAGGTCCATTAGATTAAAATAATGAAGTGTTAAGATAACAATGGCATGATGGTAATTAAATGAGAAAATATTAATTACTTTCTATATTGAAACCACCATAATCATTTATTACTTATTTTGATTTTAAAGAGATTTGGATGCACAAATTTTAAGATATATGTTTCACTGAATTTTATTATCACGTTTTGATCTTATTTTAATTTATTTCAATTGCACATAATATTCTTAAAGAATGTAATATTTTTGAAGAATCTACAACATTCAGTTTAATACGACTTTAGTTAGTTATCAATTATACAAAGCATTGTTTTCACACATAATTCTTTAACAACACTTAAATGTATTATAACATATTTTTAAAGAATATATAAAATTCTTTTTAGAGAATACTCACAAAATATACATCAATTTCATAGATTATATTCTTTGAGAATAAATATATAACTTCTATAAGAAACTTTAGCTGAAAACAAGTTTCAATTCTTTAAGATTGCAAACATTCTTGAAAAACACTTGAATAAAAATCGATACCCATATCCGAAAAATTCAAAAATTGTTAAAGAATTCTAGTATTATATTAAAGAATTCAAGAATAAAAATCCAATTGCATGTTTGTAACACCACAACCTTTTTATTAGTCAAATCAAACTCCAATTTCATAATCACAATGCCAATTTAACAAAAAAAAAAAAACATTACAAGCATTATTCTGAAAACAAACATCACGATTGATAAAACAACCTGTTATATTAAATTCAAAATCGGCATTATGTTTGTTCCACTTTCCCAGTCCAATTGCTCAAGTAGATTTTAAAAAAGCAACAAATTAAGAATAACAAAATAAGAATTGGGAAAGAAACCGATTATGTTGCATATGGGCCTATAAGTTTTAATAACACGAACTTAAATAGTGGATTTCGAATTAAAGATAATTACAAGTTTCCTAAACTATAGCTATTTGATTTAGATATTAATTAATTAATTAATTAAAAAATGGTTGGACCATATTTGGTCAAACATTCACACAATAATTATGGTTTGTATATGAACCTAAGTCTATATATATATATATATATATATATATATATATATATATATATATATATATATATATATATATATATATATATATATATATATATATATTCAACTACCAATTCAACTAATATAAATTAAACCACACTCTCACCAATTTACACACACAAAATACCATATCCTTTTCATAAACTCTCTCAATTCAAGAAAAAATGTCTTCATCTCAAACAAAAAAAACCCCAAGAACCAACAAAAAAAATCTTCAAACCTTCCATCACTACAAAAAAAAATTATTAAATTAAATTACAAAAAGTAAATACAAAAATTATATTTATTAAAATATAGTAATTAAATTAAATTATAAAAAAGAAAATACACAAAGTTGAATGCTAAGAGTGTTGCCACTCCTTACCAAATGTTAAGTGTAGGTGTTAAAAGGAGAAAAGTGATGTGTCATTTAAAATGCTTATGTGGCAAGGTGCCAAGAATGTCACCACTCCTCTTAACCTAAGCAATGATATGGCTAATAGAATAATATCCAACTTCAAAGCTATATTTGACATATCACATCTAATAAATGGTGTTTGGTTAAAAGTAGCTTCATAACTTAGATTATGTTTATAAATTAGATGTGATATGTCAAATTAGATATGATATGTCAAATATAGCTTTGACAAAACACCCGACCTACACCTATATAGAAATGTCAACAATAAATGGTGTTTGGTTAGCATTATAAACCCGAACCATGAGAATCCAATAAGCATCATTAATAGGAAAATTTTATTTCCCAAGTTTCTTTATTGATAAATTCAGTAATCTAACTATATTTTGTGTTGTATTTTTAACAAAATAACTACTATAAATTATTTTTTACAAAAAATAATTGTTTACCATGAGAATCACTCCCATAAGAATCATTAATAGGAACAAATCATTTTCCAAGTTTCTTTATTGAGAAATTGAGTAATCTAACCATTTTTTGGTGTATTTTTAACAAAAGAACTACTATAAATTATTTTTTACAAAAACAATCGTTTCGAAATGGACCATTCCAGAGTCCATTTCAGATTATCTATATGGGCCGGCCCATCAAACACCTTCCGGATGCCCATTGCGGACTAATCCAACTTGTTCCGGATTTCAATTTACAAAACCATTTTATCTTACTTTTTTAGTAGTTTAATTTTAAAATTTTTGTTCTTAGTAACTTTATCCATAATATGAAAGATATATCCAGAATGCACAGAACACGTTCCGAACTTGCAATACATGTTAACATTACATGTATGACCATGTTAGGTGCATTTTGTGCACCCTTTTTGCACAACTTTTAGCCCTTTTTATTTATGTTTTTAGCATAATTGTTATTTATTTTTCTTGCATTTCATCATATTCATGTTAATCTTTAGAACAACCTTATTTGCACACTTTTATGTCTTTTTCAGGTAAACCGGAGGTTGGAACACACTTTGGGAAGTGCCGGGAAGCAATGGTGAAGATTTCGGGATGATCGGGCGAAGAACGAAAAAGTTGGAAAAATCAAGTTTGGAATTGGAGTCAGAGAGGTACACAGGGCGTGTTGAATTTACACTGAAAAGTGGGCACGGGGCGTGTTTGACCAAAATGAGAGTTGTTGACCATGCTGGACACGAGGCGTGTCAGTTTAGTGCAAATCAATACGGGACGTGTTGCTGAACACGACCCGTGTCAGTTTAGTGCAAATCAACACGGGGCGTGTTGCTGAACACGACCCGTGTCAGTTTAGCCTATTTTAACACGGGCCGTGTTCGACCCAAAAACTAACTTTTGGCAGTTTTTCCTATCTTTCATATTACGGGTTAAGAGTCATTTTTACACACACAGAACATATCAGAGCACCATTGGAGAGGAGAATTCGAAGGTTTTTGCAAGGGTTTGTCCATCAATCATTTGGAAACATTAATTCTTGTTTTTTGTAAGTTGTAACTACACTTAATTTCATCTTTTAGACTTGTGATCTTGTTCTAGCCATGTGTGGCTAGAACCCTAGTTTCTCCAACTCATGTTTCGACTTTCTAGTTGTGAATCTAATTATATGAATTTATGTTTGTTCTTAATTTTTATCTAATGAATTTGATTTTTCTTCAATCGAATGTTTGATTCTAATTGTGATTCTTATTGGCCATTTGAATTAGGGTTAGGTCATTCAAGTTATCTCTTTTACAAAATCCGTAATTGTTTTGTGAAATTGAACAAGTAACAAGCATTAAATTGATCTCTATTGAATGAATTTAGTGTAAATCTTATTCATACACTTTTACACTCCCGAGCTTATGAGGAGTATTGGGTGTTGTTGGGAACATTCACATAAAGCTTCATGCAATCTTATAATCTAATTCTAAGAGCTTGTTTAGATTAGGCTAATAAGGTTAGGGTTAATCAAAGAGCTTGTTTTGGTTAATTAATGTGGTGAATGGGAAGTGTTAGAGCTTATTAGCACTTTCAAGTACCAACTTAGATAGAATTGAACGAATATTGTGTCATCTTTGAGTCACATTGCTAAATTGTCATACATGGAGTTGGAGTCCTTACAAAATCTAAACTTAATTCATTCGTTTAGTTGTCTACTCGTGTTTTAAATTTGTTTGTTTAGTCATTGCATTCTAAACCCCCCTTATTACTGTTGGTGACCATAGTACCTTGCGCAAAGAGGTATAGACGAATTATCTTGTGTCTCTGTGGATCGACCCTGCTTGCCTTGTACTACCTTTTAGTGTAATGTAGTGGGATTATTTTGGAGTATATCGTACCCCTATTATTTGATGGGTCTGACACCCCTAACAGACCAACCCAAAACTAGTTTAATTATCAGGGTATTATGCATTTAAAATGTGCATTCAGGAACAAACAAAACAATTCCGGAATGCAAGGAACTAGTCTGGAACACAAAGAACATTCTAGAATGCGAATAACATGTCCGGAATGTTCATCATGTTTCGTTTTGGAACGAGATTTAAACTTATGATAACTTTTATATTTTCAGCATGACAAGATTTTTGATGCAATAATTACACTGACTTGCAGACCCACAATATGGGTATTCTTGAGACACTCAAACATAGACAGGGATGCGAGACTATATTATGAAATACATGTTTTAGGAGGTGGTAAGATATTATTGCGGTAGATGAGGATCTTTTACTTCTACATTATGTATTTTGCCAGATATTTATCATGGACCCTCAAAGCGAAGTAGAGGAAATGGTTTTTGAGATTGGGGGTTATGAGTTGTCTTTCGGGAAGAAAGAATTTTGTCTTCTTGTCAGCTTTCACTTTTGTGACTATTTTCCTACCTTTGTTTCCGGCACCACCTTCCGATCCCGTGTATTTCCTATCGTTGAGAGAAATGTCTTCGTGAAATTAGAACAAGTGGTTGATGTGTCTGGCAATTCACTTAATGAGTTATTGGACGAGGATGCGGTCTCTATATGTCTTTTATATCTATTAGATAAGGGTTTCAATAGGCGGTTGCCTCGTCAGCCTGTGATAGAGGAGTATTTTGCTTTGCTATCCAACCTTGATGCATTCAACATGTAACATGTCGTTAATTTATAGTTATTATTACAAATCCCTATATTTATTGGATTTAATTGTGAAATTTTTTATATTTCAAATATCCATGGGGAAGGATAATTTGGGATCAATTGTACTATCTGCTACTCATTATATTCAATAAGGTTAAGAATCTTATACATCCCACGGTACTAAAACCAAAACCCAAAAAAAACCCTCAAAAATGATGTACAACCTAAACGGATTTTTATATGCTTTTAAAGTAAAATACATGATTAACAATTTAATATTTTTTTGTTTGATAATATTCTAATACATGATTCTTTCAGATATGGCTTCTTAAGAGTTTTCAAGTGACCATTTTGTTTGGTATCCGACAAACAAATGTAATCCTACGAGTTGTTGCATGGTCAAAACTAAAGAAGATGCATGCTGACCAGTGCAAGCAGTAATCATCAACGACCAAATGCTCACTGGTTTTTGGGTGTTTTGGATTTCAAGACATTCAAAGTGACTATATATGAGTCACTTGGTGGACGGTTATTTTGAAAAAAAATGCATCTTGGTTTACACCTATGCGAGCCAGTATCCACAAATTTCTAGTAGGTATCAACTATTGTGGTACCAAACCCACTAATATATGGACCTATGAGAGTTTCAAAATCACCCTATAAAATGGCACAGGCGTACCACAATAGTTTGACAACACATGGTGCGAGGTATTTTTATGTTGGTTCATTGAGATGTTGCGCGTTGGAAAATCATATAAGATAGAGGATCCAACTGAACCTTGGGCCATATCATATCACTAGCGATTGGCAAAAATTTTTTGGAACCAAGATAAAATAGGGATCCATTTGAACGATGTATTATAATTTAAAACATATTTAAGTTTATGTAATTATTAGTTTTGCTAGATTTAAAAATTGAAAGCATTGTTCTTTTTTGTAATATATACATTTTATATAAAAACATAACTAAACAAAAAATTAACACACAACACATAAAAAAATTGTTGACTGCTCCCGAACGATTCTCCGAAATACTTCTCTGGTATCCTGAAGTTTGCAACGGGATGCCTTATTTCGTACATACCTATAACACCCGGAAACCAGAAGACCAAATGAGGAAATAAAATCTCCAAACTAAAAGGCAACTCGTCGAGTTCAAGGGTGAGAACTCGACGAGTAGGAATGATTGCCATGCGTGTTTTTGGAAGACTAGCTCAACGAGTCGGAGGGGACCAACTCGATGAGTTGGATTGGGATTGGGAAACCCTAAATCCGGGATTTTGCACCATATTTAAAAACTTTATGACTTAGGGTTCATCCCCATTTCCAACCTCCATTGTCAAAACCCTAGATCTCAAAATCTTAATGCTTGTGAGCCATTTTTAAGAGAAATCTTGGATGTTGAAGCTTGTGGAAGAAGGAGAGGCTCAACGACTCAAGAATGAGGTTATAGATCCAGCAACTTCGTTTCATCATCACTTTCTGGTAATCAAGTCTTAAACTTGCCTAGTAGCTTGTTAGATTTCCTTGTTATCATTTCATGGGGTTTTTGGTCCAAGAAGCTTAGTCCTTGGGGAAGTCCCAAGTGATCTAGCTTTCAGATCTAGGGTCTATAAGGGGTTTCATGGCATAAAGGTGCAAACTTTATGACCATGGAAGCCTCATGCAAGCTTTAAGGTGTTATTATGGCCTTTTAAGCCCCAAAAGGCCATGCATGGAAGGAAAGTTAGGAGCTTTACGTGTTCAAATGTTGTCTAATGCCTAGATCTATGTTAGTATATTGTAGTTTGGAGTATTGTTGCTTTTAGACCAAGATCTATGTCCTAGAGAACTAGGGTTTAAGCTAAACCCATTAAGAAGGACTAATAATAGGTAAAGTTGGAAACTTTACCCATAAATGGATATTTCTAGAGTATATGTGAAGCAGGAAGCCCAGATCTAAAGATTAGGAGATTAACCCATTAAGATGGAGCAACAGACCGAAGAACTCGGTGAGTCCATGTAGGTACTCAACGAGTTAGAATGATTTGTCCTGATTCTGTAAAGGGTGGAACTCGACGAGTCTGAGGAGGGGCTCGACGATTTGACTCGTTTTATCATGACTATGAGTAACAAGGGAACTCAACGAGTCAGGGGGTGACTCGACGAGTTGAGTCAACTCAGAGTGTTGACTTTAACTTTGATTGGACGTTGACTTTGACCAATGTTGACCACAGGGTGGTTATGAAGTATGGAAAGGGTTCAAGAGGGTTGAGTAGAGTCCATACTTGGACAAGAGTATGTGAGGGGTAGAATGGTCTTCTACCCCAGTGAGGACCTATGGTTAAGTTATAAGAATCCCATACTTATCTAATTTGTATAATGATCAGTAGCTCAGGGAGTCAAGAGATCAACAGTTTGGGGATCTACCAGCTAGTAGCGAGAGGTCTATTCACGGGATTCTACAGTCAACTTGTGAGGTGAGTTTTCTCCTGTAGGAACGGGTCGAAGGCACTAATGTCGGCCTGTGTAGAGTAGTTGGCTGGCTACATATCTTATACTTGTTTATGATTAGTAGCTAAGTGTTGGTTGGGCCCGTATCTTAGTATTATCCGAGTATGTTATGAATGGGTAGATTATGGTATCAGTATGTTCCGGACTAAAGTCTGATGTCAAGCAGGGCTCGAGGAAGGTTATACGTATGTTTCCGAACTACGATTCGATGTCGGATGGTACCCAATGAAGGAATGCATGTTTAGTTATACTTGTTGTCTTTGTGATACTTGTATGTGCTTGGTAGGGAGGTGAGTATGGGCGGGGTCCCGTATCTCACCACTAGATGAGAGTGGACGGGGTTCCATATCTCATTATCAGCAGAGTAAAGGGCCTAAAAAGAGGAAAGGGAATACTAATATAGTACTCCTATACGCACCCATACCCTACCAAATCATTAGTTTCATCGAACAGAGTTCTACTCTTCGTTCCTATCTCTCACACACCCTTAACATAATGTTACCTAATATCCAAACTTTATTGAACTAAGCATCCCCTTTAGGTATTAGGGTATAACTAAACAATATTACAATATCTGTAATTAACCTCCAACACAAATTCCTGCCTGTGTAATATTTTTACAATACAAGGTATAACTTAACATCCGTTCAACTTAACTCGAACCAAACATTCCTTAAAAGTCTTATTTCATTACTTGGCAAGACTATAATGCTTATAATCATCTTTCAAACTCGTTTTCGCTTTTATACCATACTATCACAATACAATATATAACTATACTTTTATCCAACTGAATGGGATCTAAAAATCCTTTATACGTCTTAGATTAAACCTAGACGAGAATATAATCCTTGAAGTCAAACTTTTAATACCAATCCTATAAGAACAACACTGTTATAATTTAGTGTATATATCTAACACAAAATATCAACTATTTAATACACATTAATCTTTTTAAGTAATAATAATTTTCTTAAGATTATCATAGAATAATACCATATATTCACTTAACACATATATAGCCCTATCTGGTTCAAACAATGCATTTTATCAAATATTCGTTTAACACACATTCCAGATAGTAAACAATTATTTTGTGTATAAACTCTCAACACATATTTAATAGTTTTGATAAATACTTATTGTAGAATCATGTTCATGAAAGTAACTATGCACTAACTTGACGTAGGTGGAAGACTCATGGGAATGTCAGCTTTTGATTGACATTTGAGATTTCCTTTTAAAACGACCTAAGCACGAATATTACTAAGTCTTAGTATTCGTTCATATTTATAAAGTTTAATCATTATAAAGTTTTTTTTATCAGATTTATCAATAATCTCAAAAGAACACCAACATACAGCTGATAAGAAACAACCATGTAAGATCGTATCGGAGGTAGGATTCGTTTATCATATAAAGATATATTGTTTGGAAAATCCACTTTAAACACCTCATTAATATTGTATGGACATCATTCCCATAAATAGATCGGTCAATATAGTGATTAGTAATATTGATAAATCTTACTTATAAATTCATAATATCATTTACGAAGTAAATTATAAGTTATACTTAAAACACGGTAAACATAACTCAACTTACACGTTGTTTAGCGAAAAACTGGACATTACGCGGGCAGAACTTCGAAACTGAAAGCTCTATTTCTCTGAGCTCTCTAACGCTCCAGAGATTTGCTACTAGCACCTAAGAACTACTAAATTCGGGCCTCGGGAAAATTTGAGAGAGTTTAGGAGAAGAAGTGGTGGGAAATGAGTGAAAAATCGGAAGTATATATAGAGAAAATAGAAAGGCATGTTGTGCCCTGCCTTCGTGGCAACTCCTCATTCATCCACATCACATGAATTTAGGGATGAAGGGTCTATTCTGCATGCGACAAGTGGCTATGATCCGACGTGACACGTGACTAGATCCTATCTGTCTGAATTTATTAATTTTCTAGAACTCATAACTTGTGCATACAAACTTTGTTTTCGATGGATTTTATATCCATGCGTAGTTATCGACAAGTACTACAACTTTTATTTAGACTTCATTGGCTAATTTTCAGTTGATTTTTTGTGTTACGGTTCAACAGGGTTTACACTATAAATAACGTTGCGAATTTCATAACTTTTTCATACAACCTTCGTTTTCTACGTTCTTTATATCTATGACTTTGTATCGACGATTACTATAATTTTCATTTAGACTCCATTGACTAATTCTCATTGTATTCCAATTTAACAAATCTGAACAGATTTCGCCGCGTTTCGAAACTTAGAGACTAAGTTTTGCTTATATCATTCACATAGGAGCTTCGTTCTCGACTGTCTTTATATCAACGAATTTGTATTTATGAGATATTCAAATATCGTTTACATCGTTTTGGCTAACAATCAGCCGATTTCGATTTCGATTCAGATTTAGGTTTTCTTTATATGCACTCTTTTCTAATTACAAGTATTACGACTTTAGTTTATATCACTTAGGGTAATAAACAACCTATCTCTAATTCACTTTTTATGACATACGTTGTCGTATCGGTTTTGAACGCAAAACTTAGATAAATCATAAATTTCCCGTACGAAGTCATATTTGAGCGTTCTTTATATCCACAAAATTGTCATTACGTATATTACAACTTTCATTAAGATTATTTATCCTAAATAATCTTTTGTTTTTAATATTTATTTTATTGCTTTAACGATGAATTTTATTTTAAGGTTTTCTACAAATATTATAACAATCATAATATTTGTCACCTTAATGTGTATACGATAAATATTTATTAGATCGCAACACATATTAAGAATAATTATTCTAATCAACGATTTTAATTGTTCAATAAAATGTATAATTATTACGAATATACTCTAAACGTATAGCCCGAAATTGTGGGCATTACATCATTGTTACAACAATATGACTTATTCTAGTTTTTGGAGCTATCGCCCTTTTTCTCCATCTTTTCTACACACTCTTGATGAGTTTGGAGTAACTTCTTTTCATCCACTTCACTAGATCCCCAAACTCTTTCTCCATAATCCTTCAAATGGTTGATCACATCTTCAATCGTCATGGTTTTGAGTACCGCAAATTATTTAATGGTTGATATAATTTTCACGAACCTTGTTCGGGTTGCCCTAAAAAACTTCTTTCCCACATATTGCTCTTCCATTGTGTACCTTAAAACTCGGATGTTACTTAATATGTTATTTATATTGAGAGCGCAGTAATCGATCAAATTTGTTTCGTTCATGGCTAGAACTTCGAGTTATGCCGTTAGGGTTTGTACTTTCACAACCTTTAAAATATCCCCTCCAAGATACATGACTTTAAGAGTATCCTGTGCTACTTTTGTTGGTTGCTTCTCCGTAATCGACAACAAAGCTTTCTTTGGGATTCCTAGGTAGATGGTTGCCAATAGCATCTTGTCATTCTTGACATGTACATCGTTTTGAGGGTTCTTCGGTTCCACAACCTCCCAAACATCTTGTGCCTGCATAAAGACCCTCATCTTTATGGACCATACGTCTGAATATGCACATTGCTCACCAAGGAAAAACAAGAGATAGGAAGTGTAGAAGAAAGGGACGAACATGGGAATGAAAAAAGAAAATTGTTAAAACATGGATGTTACTCGATTTTTTGCTGTCAAATTAAAAGGTACTAAATATAACTTGTTTTTTTAATGAATTACAAGATTACATACGTCCTATATTTATACTAAACAAAGTATTTGACTCATAATCTAAAACTAGAAAATAAACTTAATAAAATGCAATTTTCCAAAAATACCCTTCCATTATTTTTTTTTCTAGAATTAAACCAATAAGAAACAGGAAGCAACACTTAGAAGGATGTCTTCCATCGTGGAAGACGGATATTGTTGAGAGACATTGGCGTAGCCAATATAGAGCAAGGCCCACTCACATAAAATAAAGGTTATATATATATATATATATATATATATATATATATATATATATATAGATAGAGAGAGAGAGAGAGAGAGAGAGAGAGAGAAAGCTAGGTTCAAATGTTTGTAGCAACTATTGTGTTTCTAAATGCACCAATCACAATTTAGCAAATAATTAAATACTTATTTAAATCAAAAGGGTATTTCTGGGTTTTTGACACATTCAATTAATGAGATCATTTAATTAAATCCCTTCAATCAAGGAAACAAAATAATTAGGTTTGACCTAATCTCTTTCTACTATTTCACGTCTTCTTCACCTACAAAAGAAAAAGAAATCACAGATCTCGGCTTCATAGTTCACCATCATCTCCATCGCCGATAACCACTCGTACATACACACCACCACCAAATTCGTCATTCTTCAAGGAACCAAAAGGCTTCAAGATACTATTCAGGTACCGAATAGTTGTAATTCGGATAGTACATCGGCTGCCCTCGATTTGAACCTTCTCCTATCACGTTTCATGGAGAATTTCGATTTTTTTGTAAGGTAGATTGTTCTTGATTTTCCATTTGTTGTTGGTACTTGATTCTTCTTGATTTTCCATTTGTTCTTGATACTTGATTGTTCTTGATTTTCCATTTGTTCTTGATACTTGATTGATCAAGTCGAATATG